>NW_023411587.1:0-32791 GCF_903995425.1 Onychomys torridus | reverse complement strand
ACCTTGGAACCAGAGTCACTGGAGCCACTGGTAAGGATCCAAGAGCCACAAAGGCTGAAGGGGAAATTTCCTGAGCTGCTTGTGCAGAGGGGCAAATATCCTGGCAGTTCTTGTGTAGATTGAGAAGTTGCTGTTTTGCTTGGGAAAGGTAACAAGGGTCCTAGAGCCCCATGGGTAGATGGTGAAGTACCAGCAGACCCCTGAGTAGGTATGGAAAGATCCACAGGCATTTGCAAATACACTACAGGCCTTTGCAAAGAACCCCCAGGTGAGTATGAAGTATCCAGAGACACCTGAGAAGAGGGGACATATCATAAAATCCCTTGTTTAACTGGGGAAAGTTCAAGACTCATGGGAGGTGGGGCAAATATCTTGAATAACTTGTTGAAGGTGGAAAAACTTCCTGAGTTCCTTGGGCAGATGGCAAATATTCTATTGTTCCCTTGGGAGAGTGGAAACAGCACAGAGCATCTGGGGCAGATGGTGAATGTGGTAGGGATCCTGCGCCAGGTGGTAACAATCCTAGATAGCCCTGCTTAGATGTTCATGGTACCAGGGAACCTGGATGTGATGGCAAGTGTTTTACAGCAAGAAGGCAGGAGGCAGAAGGATCTTTAGATGCTTTGGAAAACATGGGAGGAGTCAGATCCTTTTGTGCTAATGGTGCAAGTCCTAGAGTTCTTTGTACAGATGTGGACTTTCCCTCAGACCCTTGGGCAGATAGGAAAGGTTTGACAGTTCCTGGTTCAGATTTGGAAAGTGACAAATCCCCTTGGGCATGGGGAGAATTTTCTAGAGCCCTTGACAAAGATGGAGAATGTCCCTGAAGCCCTAGGACAGATAGTGATCACTATAGACAGATACGAGAAGGCCCTTGAGACTCTAGAGAAGATGTGGAATGTGCAAACAGCCCTTCGGTAGATTGGCAACGTCCCATAATCATGTGGTCAGATATGGAACATTCCAGGGCCTTTTGGACAGGCAGAGAAGAAGCAAGACTCACTTGAGGAGTACTTGTAGCTATTGATGTTTCTTTGGGATCAGGAGAAGATGCACTTCCCATTTTTGCATTAGAAAGATGGTTTAAACTGTCTTCCTTAGACAAGGAAATATTGATGACCCCTTGGTCAGAAGGATCAACTATCAACCTCTTCTCGGTAGACATGGGATGCCCTGGGTCCACTTGGTTAGAGGGAGAATGTTTAGTGTTTCCCTCCTTAGAATGGATATGCATGAAACTCTCTTGTGTGGATGAGAAAGATCGTAAAGTAACTTGTTTGGATATGGTAGATCCTAGGGTCTCTTGCTGATGAGGGGAAAGTCCTAATGTGTCTTGTGTACATGTGCCTTTCCTGACTACAGCTTCAGAAAGAGGGGAAGGTACTAGAACTTCCTGTGTAGGTATGGTCCCTCCTAGAACATCATGGGCATAGGTGGGAGGTATATGAGCCTCAATGGCAGGTAAGGAAGTTTCTTGAAAACCTTGTGTGTATGATGAAGTTCCAGAAACACTTTCTTCAGATGGAGAAGTTGATAATGTCTTTTGTATAGCAATGTCAGGTTCCAGAGCCAGCTGGACAGTCAAAACAGGTTTTACGATCCTTTGGGCAGATAAGGTAGAATTCAGAGGCTTGGGGTATTTGTTGCATGTTCTGAAGATACTTGTGGGCATGTGGAATGATGAACAGACCTTTGTGCAGAAGAGGCAGTGTCTGTAGCCTCTTGTGTATATGTGGCAGATTTCTGATACTCTTGAAGTGTTGAGGATATTCCCAGAGCCTCCTGTGAAGTGTGAGGAGGTCCTGTGTGTGCTTGTGTAGAGGTGGAATCCAAGAAATCCCCTTCTCTACATGTGAAATTTGCTACAGACCCTAGTGTACACATGTCTTATCCTCTGGCCCCTTGATCACATAGTGTTGGATCCAGAATGTGGTGTCCAGATGGACTATGTCTAAGAACATCTTTTGTAGATGTGTTGAATCCAAGAGCCATTTCTAAACATGGGAATGTGGATGGAGCCCATTTTGTAGATGTATCCTGTCCCATGGTACCTTGATTAGATAGGTTAGAACACAGAGAGTACTGGGCAGGTGGGGAATATTCTGGTATCCCTGGTGTATATGGAGAAATTCCAAGAGCCTCTCCTACAGATGTGGGAAGTCCTAGAGATCCCTGAAGAAGTAGGGAAGGAAGTGTTTTCTCAGCACGGTGGGCAGATGTGTACTTGTGTGACTCGCTTGGAATGTCTTTGAATACACTTGTTTATTTGAGGCCCAATGATGAGACAGGATGGCTTTTTTGGCCAGCAGGGGATATTTGAAGCCCTCTTGGTCTGATAGAGACACTGGAAAATCCCTTTGTTCAAAGGGAGCATCTCTCCATCTCCTTTGGCTACAATGGCAATGTGTAGTATCCTGTTGCATAACAGGTGAAGGTTTTAATTTTCCTTTGTGAGAGAGAATAGGTCTTTTACCCTCTATTATAGATGTGGAAAACCCTGGCATCCCCTTGACAGATATGGAGGGGAATCAAAGCCTCTGAAGAAGATGATGAAGGTGCTAGAGCCATTTGTGTGTGTTGAGAAAGCCTAAGAGACCCTTTGGTAGACTAGGGGTTCCTACAAACTCTTGTGGTCATGTGGAATCCTCTAGGACCACTTCTGAAGATGGAAAAGATACAAAGACAGATTCTTTTAATTATTTAGATATAAAATAAGTCTACAAAAATTAGACCCCAAAAGTTGCAGATGAACTGAGATCGATTATGGACTCATAATGACTTTCAAAGTCATTCAGAGTCATTTCCCATCTGTGAACTGTTGTTGGGGTATAAAATGATGAACTGTGTAATTTGTTCAAAACCTTAGAAGGTGGCAAGAACTTAAATACTCCAAGAGAATTATCAGTTCAAGCTGAGTGAGAACTGGCCTTGGTGGAAAAGAAAGTATAGGAAGGAGAGGTCGATTGAATGGATCCCAAGCTTGATTGCATTTTGGTTATCTTACCCTCTAAGCGTTCTCCTACAGGAATTATTATTATTATTATTATTATTATTAGTATTAGTAGTAGTAGTAGTAGTAGTAGTAGTAGTTAGAGTTTTCCTGTCTGGCCCAGTCAGGACAAATCTCTCTTACCCGCCAGTCCCATAGTTGCTCAGACCCAACCAAGAAAGCACATAGAAACTTACATTGTTTAGAAACTGTATGGCCGAGGCAGGCGTCTTGTTATCTATTTCTTCTATCTTAAATTAACCCATTTCTGTTAGTCTATACTTTGCCACATGGCTTGTGGCTTACTGGTGTCTTTACATGTTGCTTCTCATGGCGGCAGCTGGCGGTGTCTCTCTCCAGCCTTCTACTTCCCAGAATTCTCTTCTCTCTTGTCCCGCCTATACTTCCTGCCTGGCCACTGGCCAATCAGAACTTTGTTTACACAGAGCGATACCCACAGCACTTCCCCTTTTCTTTTTTTTTAAGGAAGGTTTTAACTTTTACATTGTACAATTACATATAACAAAACAATTATCAAGCAAGAATTACAGTTACAATATTAAAGAAGATATCCTATCTATCTTATATTTGTGAGTCTAAGGTTTTTATATCTAACTTGTCTTTTATCATAACTGAGGAAATTATAACTATCTAGTCTTCAACTATATCAAAGACCTCAGAAGGATATAATATTACCTGAGAACCAGGAGAAGGATGTAAGCATTTTTCAGGAGTTTTGCAAGAGTAGACAGAGACAGCTGGCAGCCTGGACAGTCACCTAATGTTCCTTTGTAAAGTTGGGACATTTGTCTTCAGCCCACAGGGCTAGAGTCTCTCGATCACTTCTCTCAATGTCCTGTAGAATGTCTGGCAGTTTCCTCTGTGAAGAAGGAAACTAAAGGACCATTTTGTAAAGCAAAATTTAGTGGTCACCTTTCTATGGGTCCTGCATGTCCAGTTGGTCAAGCAGTCCAGGCAAGAACAGTTTCTTGCCCAAATGGCTATTTTTGCCAAGGTGAAGATAAGATATGAAGTGTCTTCAATGCCCATCCTTGTATCTGAAGTAAATTGGTGCTGCCAGGAGCAGACATGTCTCACTGTCCAGAAAGTCTAAATTTTAAATGCCGTATTCTGTAGACTTTGAAGTGTTTGAAGATTACCTGTCTATCTGAAATATCTCTGTGTATACCTAGAAGACATAACTAACATGGCTATGAGTATGATTATCATAGATGACCAGTTATTAATCTAATTTTAATTATCCATTACAATTTAAATGAGCTATACAAACATAATACCTTAAACATGATGAGAAATATACACACAGTATAACAAAATTAACTTTAAGTTTGTATCAATAGACTAAAATCTATACCAATGTAAAACATTTTAAACAAGTTGTTGCTCTTTAGAAGTAAGTTCCTTAATCTATCCTTTCATCCTATTATATCTGGATCATATCCCCTTTTCTTCTTTAGAAAGATATCACATTTATAATCAATCTGCTTTAAAGAAAAATATTGGTTTTTCTCTGTCCCACACCAGAGGGCTCTTCTGATTTGGGATATCAGAATCTCTTAACCCTTTCTTTTAGCAATATGTCTGGGTTTAGAGAAGGAGTGAGCCAATTCCATCTCCAAAGCCAACTTGATAATTTTGGGAATGTGGGCGTAGTTTTTCTTACTACATCCTGCTGGAGGGGGGCGCTGTATCTTATGGGGACACAAAGAAAATTTTAGGATTATGGAGTAGTCCATTAGGGTGAACCTCTGAGCCAGTTGACTTGAAACCATTCTGGATGTCTGGGCCATGGTGTCATTGGAGACCTTTCAGGTGGTCTTGGCTGATCAAACCTGATGTATCTTAATCTGGAACAAATCCACAGCCTCTGGCTTTCTGTGGAAACAAAAGCAGAGACTCCTTTCCAAAGCAATATATCCTTTTATCCAAATTTTGAAGTCAAGTTACCTTTAAAATTTACGTATTTGTTTAACTCAACAGCTTTTATGATCAAATCTTTTTCTCTAGTTAAAAATTCCAAAGACAACATAAACCAGATTCTCTGTGTAATATCCATCTTTGTAACATTGAAACCCCTCTGTGGCTGCTGGCTCCACCCACCTCAGCTTCCCAACATGTTGGTGGTACAGTTTACCGCCAGCTCTGGGTCTGGAGTCATGTGTACCATCAACTATCAGAAGCAGTTCTATCAAAGCAGTGCATAGCCCAGAAACCTTTTTTTTTTTTTAAACTAGCAAAGGCTAAATCTACCATGTAGCAGAGTAAAGTGCCGCTTGTAGACTCCTCATTCAGCCGCACTGCAGGTCAGACGCACATGCCAGGAACCCGCCATAGTAGCTCAAACCCCCAGGCTGCCGCTAACTTAAGAAAGAAAACTAGGAAGCTGTTTTTAGCTCTGGTTTAGAATCTTTTTTCTCAGGTTTTAGGGGGAAATTCTTGCCCCCCTTTGGGTGCCATTTGTAGTTAGAGTTTTCCTGTCTGGCCCATTCATGACAAATCTCTCTTACCCACCAGTCCCATAGTCGCTCAGACCCAACCAAGAAAGCACATAGAAACTTACATTGTTTAGAAACTGTATGGCCGAGGCAGGCGTCTTGTTAAGTAGTAGTAGTAGTAGTAGTAGTAGTAGTAGTAGTAGTATATTTATGTTTGCATTTTACACATCAGCCATGGGTTCCCTTCTCCTCCCCCATCCCGCCCCTACCCCACCTTCCCCTCAACCCCTCCCCTCCATTCCCATCTCCTGTCAGGCCTAGACGCCACTGGGGATTCATTTAACGCTGGTGGATTCAGTATAGGCAGGTCCAGTCCACTCCTTCCAGGCTAAGCAAAGTGTCCCTGTGTAAGCCCAAGGTTCCAAAGAGCCAGCTCATGCACTAAGGACAGGTCCTGGTCCCACAGCCTGGATGACTCCCAAACACTTCAAGCTATTGAATGGTCTCACTTCCCCAGAGGGCCTGATCCAGCTGGGGGCTCCACAGCTTTTGGTTCATAATTCATGTGCTTCCATTCATTTGCCTATTTGTCCCTGAGCCTCTCCAATCTTGGTCTCAACAATTCATGCTCTTACAGTCCCTCCTCTGTCTGGACAATTGGACACCTGGAGCTCAACCTGGGGCCTGGCTGAGGATCTCTGCATCCACTTCCATCACTTATTGGATGAGAGTTCCAGCACAACTGTTAAGGTATTTGACCATCTTATCACCAGACTAGGTCAGATCAGTCTTTCTCTCGACCATTGCCAGCAGTGTGCATAGGATGTATTGTTGTGGATTTCTGGGGAACTTTAATGTCTTTCCACCATTTGAACTTCCTCTGTGAATAATTCTCTGTTGAGTTCTAGAGCCCATTTCTTAATTGGACTGTTGGGCATTTTGATGTCTAAATTCTTGAGTTCTTTATGTATTTTGGATGTCAGCCCTTAGTCAGACGTGGGGTTGGTGAAGACCTTTTCCCATTCTCTAGGCTGTCGCTTTGTCTTCTTGAGCATGTCCTTTGCTCTACACAAGTGTCTCAGTTTTAACAGGTCCCATTGATTGATTGTTTCCCTCAGTGTCTGTGCTACTGGTGTTATATTTAGAAAGTGATCTCCGGTGCCAATGCGTTCAAGAGTACTTCCTACTTTCTGTACTATCAGGTTCAGAGTAACTGGATTTATGTTGAGGTCTTTGATCCACTTGGACTTAAGTTTTGTGCATGGTGATAGATATGGATCTATTTGCAGCCTTCTACACATTGACATCAGTTATGTGAGCACCATTTGTTGAAGATGCTTTCTTTTTTCCATTGTACATTTTTAGCTTCTTAGTCAAAAATTATATGTTCATAGGTGTGCAGGGTAATGTCAGGGTCTTCAGTTCGATTCCCTTGGTCCACATGTTGGTTTTTATGCCAGGACCAAGCTGTTTTTATTAAGGTAGCTCTATAGTAGAGCTTGAGGTCGGGGATTGTGATGCCTCCAGAGACTGTTTTATTGTACAGGATTCTTTTGGCTATCCTGGGTTTTTTGTTTTCCATATGAAGTTGAGTATTATTTTTTTCAGATCTGTGAAGGATTGTGTTGGTAATTTGATGGGAATTGCGTTGAATATGTAGACTGCTGTTGGTAAGATCGCCATTTTTACTATGTTAATCCTGCCTATCCATGAGCATGGGAGATCTTTCCATTTTATGACATCTTCTTCAGTTTCTTTTTTCAGGGACTTAAAGTTCTTGTCATATAGGTCCTTCACATGCTTAGTTAGAGTAACCCCAAGGCATTTTATATCATTTGTGGCTATTGTAAACGGTGATGTATCTCTGATTTCATTCTCAGCCTGTTTGTCAGCAGGCCATATTCACACATTCATTCATACATATATGTCTATACATATTAATATTAATTGAAAAGAGACAATTAATGTGAGAGTAGTGGGCAAAAGCATGGGAGGAGGTGAAAGGAGGGGACTTGGGAGAAATTGTGGGAGGATGGAAGGGGGAAAGTGATATAATTATATGTTAATTAAGATGCATAAAATAAGAGAACTACATATTCTAGGAGTTGTTGCCATGCCAGTGGTTGCCCACACGCTCCAGAAGAGAATTTGACATTGCTGCTGCCGTTGTTGTTGTTATAACAGTGACGACCACCACTACTTATAGTGATATTTTATTTGTATTGAAATGTGATTTTATTTGTATGTTCATAAAGTTGCCTTAGGGTCAGAGAAAGCCAGAGCAGAAGCTGGGTGGTGGTAATGGTGGTAGTTGAGATGGTGATGGTGGTACACGCCTTTAATCCCAGCCCTTGGGAGGCAGAGCTAGGTAGATCTCTGTGTGTTCAAGGACACAGCCAGCATGGCAGACACATGCCTTTAATCTCAATACCAACCATAGAAGACCTGGAGGTCTGTACAGACAGGCAGTGACAAGGAGGTTATGTGGTTGGGTTTACAAACAATGAGAAAACAGAACAGAAAGTCTATAAAAAAGACAGGACACACAGAAGTAGGTCTCTTGCGGAGAGGAAAGACAGCAGAATCAGTGAAGGGTAAGGCTCTCAGCTATTGCTCTGACCTCTTGGTTTTTAACTCTACAACTGGTTCTATATTTCTTATTTAACAAGATGGTTACATCTACAGCTACTACTGTTTCAGGGTTTGCCATTTTATAATTGGTTACCACAGCTAGCACAGTGGAGACCCTGGCAGCAAAAGTAGCTACCAAGTCAGTTAATCTTTCATTCTATTGGGCATAACAAATTGAAATCAAAAGTTATATACACTTCGAACAGCTTTGAAAGTTATAAATTTACAAACTCAAGTTCCATTTGCCATTGGGATACCATCTTACAAGTACTCCAGTTTGCAGTAAGGCTCATTAAGGAAGGGAATGGCTCGGTTGCCTTTAGCCTACCAGCTAAGGGTAGGTTAGGACTTCTGTTGTTTTCTGTGTCAAACACACAGATTGCAAGCCCAGCACCACTTTGAGATCTTTGGCAACTGTTACCTCTACAGCTCACACACACACAATTGAGCCTGTATGATAATGAGTATTCAGAGATGGGGAATGCCTGGGCGCACTCACGAACTTAAGACAGAGTACCTGGGCAGGTGTCTCCATGATGAGTGACCTCCTGACATCCCATGCAACCTAAGTCAGAAGCTCATTTTTTAGGAAAAGCTGGGGTGTGTGTGTGAGAGGGGTGACCTGTAGGGTCCTGGGCCTGTTTGGGGTAACTTGCTTGCTGACCTTGACCTTGATATCCTCCCTATGCTAATTCCCTGTTGAGTTACACCCGCCTGAATGATTAAGGGAAGTTCCTTGTCTGTGTATCCTGCATATTGGACTATAACAGCTTAGATGCAAGATTGTAAAAAATCAGAAGTGAACTTCTGCAACCCAAGGTACTCCCATTGTGCTGTAAGCCTGTATGTAAGTCTTCCTCCCTCCATCAATAAATGGCAATCGGCATTCAAAAAACAATAAGAGAACTAATAAAATATAGACAATTGTAACATAAAATGTCCCTAATAGAACTGTTTTGTTCTGCATACACACACTCAAACACAGTGAGTGTGAATTTATTTAGTTTGCATTGTAAAATACATGTAAAAACAAGCTGGATATAGTAGTGAAATCACAGTCCTTGGGAAAGGGATGCCGGTAGATCAGAAATCCAAAGTCTTTCATACTCAGCCATGTCTTCATGAGACCCTTTGTACTATGATTTCTAGGTGTTTATACAGGATCCATTCCCTTTGCCAAGGCCAGTGGGACTTTCACAGAGTTCTTTGACTCAGCCTACCTCATGGTAGGAATTCAGAACTGTAAGTCAGCATTGTGAGTTTAAAATATAAGCACCTTATTTTGTCTATTCTCTTGGCCCGTCTCTGGGCCCAGGCTTTACCACTTATTCAGGAGCTGCTCTCTCCTCTTCCCGCCCTCCCTCTCCTCACATGGCTCAGGCTCATGTCCACTCTGGACTCTCTGAGATGTCCCTGCCCATGGCTGTGTAGTGTGTTTTCTACAATAAACTTGCTCTGCTACCATACCTAGGAGCAGTGGCCAGAAGTGACCAGTTCAACTACAACATAGGCCCAAATCAAACCCTGGGGTTGTCCCAACCTACCATCTACACTATCTTTGACCTGCTAGAGAAGGTAAAGCCACTGATCCTGGGAAACTGTACACACAGAATCTCCATGACTTGGGCTGATTACAAGAAAAGATAGAGTAGTTTTATTGAGGTTGCAGTGATTACGGTGTACACAAAAGTTGAGGCCTTGACCCAGACCAATGACTCCTTGCAAATGAACATTTTCAAGTAAAGCTGACTGGGCAAAAAGGTTTACTGTGTGACACATTGAGGCTCCCAATGCCGCCATTTAATAATTTGTTTGTTTTGCTATTCCTTTTTTTTTTGTAGGGAAAACCTCTCAACCCGTGAATGTGAACACCATGCCTAGAAATAAGAAAGCCCAGATGCCCTTAAACTGAAGAATGGATAAAGAAAATATGGCACATATGCACAATGGAGTACTACTTAGCAGAGAAAAACAATGACATCATGAGGTTTGCAGGCAATTGGATGGATCTAGAAAAAAATCATCTTGAGTGTGGTAACCCAGACTCAGAAGGACAAACATGGCATGTACTCACTCATAGGGGGATATTAGATGTAAAGCAAAGATGACTAGACTGCTACACAACTCCAGGGAGGCTACCTAGAAAACAGGACCCTAGGAAAGACACAGGGATCGCCCAATGCCAGAGAAATGGCTGAGATCTACATGAACAACCTGGACAACAGTGGGAGTAATGAAGTGCAAGGTTTGAGGGAAAGAAAACTTAGGGGACCAGGGGATCCCAGCTGGCTCAAGACAAAGGGAGAACAAAGAATAGCAGACCATGATAAAAGAAGACCACATGAGAACAGGAATAGGCAGAGTGCTGGAGAGGTCCCCAGAAATCCACAATGATACATCCTCTGTAGACTGCCGGCAATGGTTGAGAGAAAGCCTGATCTGACCTGGGCTGGTGAACAGATGGCCAAACATCCCAACAGTCGTGAGGGAACTCTCATCCAATAACTGATGGAAGTGGATGCAGTGATCCTCAGCCAGGCCCCAGGTGGAGCTCCAGGAGTCCAACTGTTGAGAAAGAGGAGGGACTGTAAGAACGTGAATTGTTGAGCCCAAGATTGGAAAAAGCACAGGGACAAATAGCCAAACGAATGGAAGCACATGAATTATGAACCAAAACCTGTGGAGCCCCCAGCTGGATCAGGCCCTCTGCATAAGTGAGCCAATTGAATAGCTTGAAATGTTTGTGAGGCATCCAGGCTGTGGGACTGGGACCTGTCCTTAGTGTATGAGCTGGCTCTTTGGAAGCTTGGGCTTACACAGGGACACTTTGCTCAGACTGGAAGGAGGGGACTGGACCTGCCTATACTGAATCCACCAGGTTTAAATGAATCCCCAGGGGAATCTTTGCCCTGTAGGAGATGGGAATGGAGGGCAGGGGATGGGAGGAATTTGGGGTTGGTGGTGGGATGAGGGAGGACAGGGGAACCCATGGCTGATGTGTAAAATTAAAATACAAATATAATTTTTTAAAAAAGAATAGCCTTGTCAAATAATACTGGATGTTAGCTAAATCAAACAGGTTATTGTTTTTGAGGAAATAACCAGCCTTTAATTGAAGGGGGTGCATAGAGCATTGCTACTTTTGACTGAAAGGGCTTGAGAGAAAGATCTGGAAGGTAAGGATTGACCCTTATTGATGGTTATGCTCAGAGTGCTCTCCGCCAGTGGAAAGTTCTTTAAATGAGTGGTAAATCCAGCAGGAAGAGAGGCATCTCAGAGTCCCTGATTAGGGGCTTCCACTTTAGTAAGTCCAAATACCCAAAGGAAGTCATAGAAACTGAGCCCCGTGATTTCAGGAGGAAGTTGTGTGTGGATTTGGGATATCTGAGGGAAGGGATGTTTACAAAATGTCCTCAATGAACTGCAGAAATTCTTTCCTCCTAAATTGTCAATGAAAACTCTTTCCCTTAGAAACTGATCCCAGCCAGTCATGTGTAGTCAGCCAATCAGAAACACAGATCCCTTTTCACACATATTTACCTGGTCTCCCCACAGTCTCTGTCAATGTTTTATGAAGGTGCTCTGTCACAGACACACTCAACCGGTCCCTTGCACAGCCCTTGGAGCTACAGAAAAGCAGAGCTTTTTTCCCAATCATCTAATTTAAAGGAAGGCCAGTCAGAATCTGAGCTAGACATGTGGACACCTAGAGCATGCCTCAACAGGATCTAGCCCTGCAGCTGGATACACATTTTGTGTAGCAGTTTCCTCCAAGATAAGACATTCCATTTGGAGGAAAGCTCCTGAAGACATAAGACATTCCAAATGGAGGTGAAACATTTTATAGTACAGGAGAGATGGTTAAGACACAGGAAGTAAAAGGCTGGATAGCTCCAACTGAGCTTAGTAGATGTTTGTTCCCAGTTCCTCCTGTCTCCCCAGGAAGAGTGTCAACAGCACATCTCAGGTCCACACAACCAAGGAACACAGGATGAGAATCAGCAGTCTGCTGAGGCACAAGATGCCATCTGAGGGTTCTGTTCTTAGAGCAACAGCCCCATTGAAAAGACTGAAGTCACTGGATGTGGCAGCCAGGTACTGGAGCAGGTCAGCAGACAATACTCAGTACGTGGAAGACTGGTGTCAAGGGCCCGAATGGAACTCAAGAAAGTCATCTCTTGCTGGAACATCCAATGTGGAGCCTCAGGACCCTTCCTCCTGATGCCTCCAGGTCCCCAGGGAACCCATCTCTCTCTTTCTCTGCTTCTCCATGTGTGGTCCCCACCATAAGCCCTTGGGGATTATCCTAAAATAAAGCTAATTGCAAAATACCATCCAGAAGTCAGTTAGGAAAAGAGGCCATGGTGGTAGTGGCAGCTGCAGCAGTGTGTATATGGGGAGGTCTGGGGGTTCAGGAAGGAGGAGGGGGCCTCACTGGTGTAGGAACTCTTCTTCCTACAGAGAAACAGTGGAAGCCAGAAGCAGCCAGGAACTCAGGCTCCCTGGAGAAAATCTGAGGCCCCTGGAAACCACTGCTTTCACTCCACCCTTCCAAGACTGAGAACAGTTTTTAGACTACTCCAAACCCATGGGACTGTAGGATGTGCCCTGAGCTCAATGGGAACTACACAGCCTGGGGACAGGGGCTGTGGTCAGACTTCATTCCTCCTTCTAGAGTCCCTTCCTGCTTTCATGACCAAAGACAAACAGGGGATCCAAGGCTGCTGGGCCTGTCAGCTTGCACATCACCATGTACATCATATCTCCTGGCCAGCTCAGGGCAGATTTTCCTTGCAGTAGGAGATGGTTAGTACAGAGACCCACAGTTGGTTACTGTGCTGTAGTACACAAGAGAAGGTGGAGCACTCAGGTCTAAATAAGACATCTCAATCATACCCCTTGCTCACAGGCATAGGGACCATGAGGATGACTGGTGGAAGATTCTTAAAGCCAGGGGAACTGGTTATCTATTATTTGCTTGACCTGAAAAGGGGAGACCTCAGTTTCAGGGCCATAGATGTAGCCCTAGTGAAATTCTGATACCTGCAACTACACAAAGGGCTCTGAAATCTGCATGCTGAGAGACATCATAGAGACTCAAAAGCAAACTAGCATGGCTCTGCAGCAGGCAAGGTCCCTGGAACACTCACATTCTCAGAGACCGAAAATAGACTTTGGATGCAAGGTCAGAAGCGCATGGTATTTGGGACAATAACACGCAGTAAGTTTCGGTCTGTAGATCTAGGCTATAGCTCTCCATCTCACTAAATTGGACTTTGTTTATTTGGACCTGTAGCTTCACATATGCAAAAAGCAGTACAACTTTTCCATGCACTGACTGACTGAACATTGCTAGAGACTCAACCTTGTATAAAAATTAGAGGTGCTATGAAACAAAGGTCCACAAATTCTTGAGTACTGAGGGTTCTCAAAGATAGGTGACAAAATTCAGACAGAAGACATATTACTCAAGGTCCCAGAGCTGGCAAGGGTGAGACCATTATGCTCACTGAGCTGGAATGGAAGAAATAAGACAGAAACCTCACTCTGGCCTGGACGGATGGATTCTCCTTTCCCTCTCAAGCATCAGGAGTCTGGCCAGTGTGTCTTCTAGTGCCCTGGAGATCCACAGAGAGGGTACAAATCACACATCATGTTCCCCTTCCTCCCACTGTCAAATCTGGGAAAGTCTCTGGGAAGTTTCCAGCTGGGTCCAGGGTGGGTCTTACTGGAGTGTGGGTGGGAACAGCCATGACTAGAAACACAGTGTTCTCTACTGGGGACTTGCCCCACCTGACATTATAAATAATTTGTTCCACAGAGATGGAATGAGTTGACAAGGCCATGATGAGGGACAGACAACCATGTGTGGTCAGCATGAAGCGGCATAGCACCTGGAAATCTTCCTTACTCGGCAAGGCACAGTGACCACAGCTTGACAGTGTCACCTCCTGCCATAAATGCCACTTCTGGAATAGGCTACTATGGTTCAAATACTTATTCCCTCATTTTAGTAACCTCAAAAACAATGGAAGCAACACACTGAGAATCTACCTCTTTATTGCTGAGATAATTGCAGGGAAGAAAAGGATGTCATGGCCAGCATGGGTAGCCAAGATATTGGGGGCAGGGACAGGCTATAGGACATCTGCCTCCTGGACAGAGGTGGCACTCAAGTGCTGCTCCAAAATCTTCAGGGATCCTTGTTCTGAGGACCAGGTGGTGCATCAAACATCCTCGGCAGTCTATTGCTTCTCCTGAAACTGGCTCTCCTGGCCCTAAACCAATCCTACAAGCAGAAGAAAGGTTCCTTTAGTACAATGAACTGTACCACCACTGAAGAACACATGCTGTAACCTTATATACTAGCTCAATTTTAGTAACATTTTAAAATGTATATGGAACCCATCCCTGGGCCAGTGAATGCTAGGTATGTGGTCCAGGCCTGAGCTACTCCCTCACAAAGCACCATATTTCTGATTGCCCTGAAACTGTTGGTTTGTTGATCCAACCCTAACAATGGTTGAAGTCTTATCTCAAGTGTGTACTGATGGAAGCAATAGGTTTCATTCTCATTGAAACAGTCAAAACATCCCCATGAAGCCCCTGAGGTCATGTACCACCACATCCAGTCCTTCAGCTATGGAACAGACACAGAGTATTGCTTCTTCTCTCCATCAATTGATATTTTTAATGCATTCTTTCAGGAAAGGATGCAGATCTAGCTCATGGGTTGTTCCTGGTCCTTGCTGTGTGTCTAAACGTATCAAAAAGAGTTCTCTTGGAACCCTGGAGTACTATGTCTAGGCCCAAAGCAGTCTGTGAAGGTCTCCATGGTGATAGTCTTTTGTGAGTATCCAGAATGCATATTTTATGAGACAAAGGGCACTTCTTCCTGCTCTACGCTTCCTCCCTAGCCTCCAAGCATACCGTATATAGGCCTTTTCCCTTGTGGGCATGTGGTCTGGAAAAGACAGGGCTGATTGTAATGCTGAGCATAGTTCACATACATACCTAACAAAAGACAGGTAAAAGGGCTGGGGCTGTTTTAGGTTCCTGGACCCAGGATTGATTCAGAACTAAGCCAGGCATGTGACATTTACAGACTAGAACAGGAAGTCTGAGAAAAGGTTTATGAGACATGCACAGTGAAAGAGTTGAAGGTGGGCAAGAACATGGTCTTTTCACTGAAGAGAGGCATGTGGGCTGCACAGCCTGCAGAAGGTCCTGGAGAACATACTATGTCCACTGAGGGACAGACAAAGCACCTTGACGTCTTATGTTTTCAGGTGTCCAGGTTGGCACTTCCTGCCTGAGAAAATGGAGGCCTTTAGTCATCTTGAGCCTAGCCTGGGGGTGGACTGTTCTGTCGTCCTTGTGATACAACATCAGGATCCCACTCTTCTGCTATACTTCTCTTCTAGACAGCAACATCACAAGATGTAGAGACCTTCACAAACATTCCTATTTTTAGAATACTGACCTGCACATCAGCTTCCGGCACTCCCATACATCTTGCAAGTTCCTTCCTGAAGTGAAAAGATTCCAATATTTAGGCTTTGTAGTGGAAAGTAACTGTATAAGGGCATGTCCTGTTTGCTTTAAAATGTTTGTGTCCACACTTGTGTGTGCACACACGTGTACATACACACACACACACACACACACACACACACACACACACACACACAGACACACACTATTCCTCACATGTACTTTGAGAGTTACTTTAGTAACAGGTTTCTTTCAGGGACCAAAATTAAGACTTATCCCCCAAACACAGGTATGTCCTCTATGTACTTAACATGTAAAGCTTCATTAAGTGGGCCTCCATGATGAAAAGTGTTAGCCAGATTTTAATCTGAGGTGGAATCCCTCCTGCATTTTCCCAGCCACACTTCAGGCTTCTCACTCATACTTCCAGAGACTCATTTAGAACAAGCAATCTCTAAATTTCCCACTTATGCTTCACTTAAACAGGCATCAAAACACAATCTTTCCAGTTGGACTAGGGCACACCCCCCTACGCCATAATCCAATTTCTGCTGGAGAGTCGAGACACAGCTTTGTTTCTAGAGGAAATCAGGGGTCCATGGGGCAGCAAAGGACAGCCTGAATGCACTAGTTAAAAACCAGGCACCTACCATCTCTAATGAGATCTGGCACACGCTTCTGTATATATAATAAGTAAATAAATCTTTTTTAAAAACACACATTTAAAAACCAGGCACATAGCTGGGAATTCTGCTTACCTTACTTGAAAGCTGGGGAAGCAATTCTCTTGGAAAAGACGCTCTAGGTCTTCCAGCTGAGACTGGGTGAATCTGGTGTGGCTTTGGGAAGGCAGCCTGTCCCCAGCAAGGAGACTCTTGGTACCCTCAGGAATAGCTGTCTCTTGCTGAGGCTGCAGTTGAACACTGCTTCCATGACCACCTTCTGTGTGATTCCCCTTGTCTATGGGGCCAGAAGTACCATCGCCACCATGGCCTCCTTCCATTTCTCCTTCTTCTTCATTTCCTCCCTCCTCCACCACTCCTGTGGCTTCCTGATGAAGACTGGACTGAGCAAGATCTTCTTGAGCAGGCTTGCTTGGGGCAAGTTTGCCCAGAGCAAGTTCGCCCTGATCAAGCTCACCATGAGCAAGCTGGCTCTGTACAACCCCTTTCTTGTCTCCTTCCTCTCCAGGCCTCAGGACCATTGCATTCCCACCTGTAAGAGATACAAACACAAAGATAAAGATCGGAGCATTGTGGCCCATGGATCATTGGAAAGCTTGGAGTGGGGCCACAGACTATGTGGGGTACCCCAAGGAAGTGCCAGGCCACTGGACTTTCCACCAAATTTGATTCCCAGACTTCACCCAAGTCCAGTCAGAACCATCTTACTGACCATGCTGTTGTTGCTGGTCCTCAACAGTTCCTATACTCATTATCCTGTTGAAACTGTGGCAGCCATCCTGATGAGTCTCCATGCCGGGAATCTTTGATCAGACCCCAGGTCTGAAGCTTTGGAAGCAGCTTCTTCACTGTCTGGTGCCAGAGGTTCAGCTGTGACGCTTGACCCGGAAGGCTTGTCTTCTGGAGACTCAACCTAACAACAATGTGTCCAATCACACATTCTGGCCTGCACAACCTCAGTGGATGTGGGCTTGTCCTCTGAGGTGCCTAGCCAGAAGCACTTTAGGGCTGCAAAGAGCAGGGAGTACTTTTAAAAAAATGCAGTCAGTGTGTGTGGTGGGGGTGGGGAACCTGTGGATCCAGTTTGCTGCTTATCTGACAGTTGTAGTTTTGGGTAAGAATGGACTGTTCAAATTCAGTCACAGGGAGTAACACAAAGACCTTCTCAAACTCAGCAGGCCCTTGAGCCCTGCTAAATCATTTTATTAAAGTATGCAAATATCCTTCAAAAAATGCCCCAACCTTGGTTGTGCTGCCTTGAAGAGCCCTGGGTGATGGTAAATATGTGGGTAGGCCAGGACAAGATCCTCCTGAGAGACTGTGCTCCCAACAGGGCTGAATTCCACCAGTGTTCACAAGCTCATTCTGATGGAGACCTTTCTCTACCTACCTGTGCTTGACCAAGGTGACCCAAAGATACCTGTGGGCATCAAAGAACGATTCAGGGCACTGGATCCATACTTGTCTCACAGCTGTGAAGGTGAAAGACAGGATGAGTAAGCAATTCTGGATGTAAACTCTACAATGAGTCATTGCAGAAATGGGGAGGTACTGAGGAGAATTAGAGAGATTCCCCAGAGTAGGAGACATTTCCAAAATTTAAAAGAGCCACTTAGCTCTGTCTTTTTGTGGTATTTGTTTTTAATTAACCACTGGGTCATCTTGCATCCTCTGACATTTCAGCTGTCCCCGGTGCTTTTATTTATACTCAGCTCTCTTTCTTCAAACAGTGACCAAGAAGCAGCTCAACTGTCCTTCTGCTTCTCGTCTTTGTCTCCTGGGTCATTGTGAAAGGCTTCCCTGAAACACTGAAGTGGGAGGCTTTCTTACACACAGACTTTACTCATGCTTACAAATAGCTGCTGGAGAACCTAGGCTATATAAGGAGACAATAGTGCCATGTGTGCTTTCCTGACGGATTGGTGGCCTGGATGTATTGCCACACTAGCTGGGAGCCCTGTCTTTATCAGTGTGAGACAGCTTGACTGTCCTCCTGAAGCCAGAAACTGTGTCTCAACTTTACTGTTCCTGGCTTGGTTGTTTCAAACCAACCCTCCTTTTAGCCCTAGCGTCCCTGCAACCTATGCCAGCAACATACAAATTTGAATGTGAGTCCTTTTTCCTTACTAAGGACAGAGTCCTAGATCCTGCATCCGTACCAACCCTGGATTATTAGATAAATTTCCCAAGACTCTGTTCTGAGGGTTTGGGTGAACAGGGAAGCAATCATGCATTCAAGGGTGCTCCAGAAACTGTTCATTTCTTCCCCTTTCTACAGAGCTCACAGGTCACTGGGTATATTCTTTTATTTTTAGCAGTTTGCTCCAGGGCTCCCAAAGAGTGATGCGGAAGGATTTTTCTCTCTGATGGTGGATTTAGCACCCTAAGAGATGGATGTTTGCTGTGTAACCCAGAGGAGCTGTGGAGTGCACTATGGGAGTAGCTAACACAGGTAAACACCAAGGCCTACTATGTTCCAATCTGTTATCTATGTGAGTCTGGAAATCAGCACCCATCTCTGCCTTTACCCTTGATCCTCTTGACTCTGTTGTCCCCATCTTAGACTTGGGGAAGGGACTCTATTCTGCTGACTCCTTAGGATGTCTGCTCTTAGCCTGCTGCTATCTACTTCTCCAATCCTACATATCCCTGCAAGACAGAAAACCTGTACCCATAAGCAGCTTTTGCTGTGGAACAGCAGTGATTCATCAGCCCGATTAAAGGCCTGTGTGATTTTGTTATAAGTTATCTTCTCTGAGGGACTCTCCAGGATTGAAATGCATTAATGAAATCTTGTGGATCCTTCTTGTTCAGTTACATAGTCAATGCTTTAGGTCAGTGATTCTCAACCTTCCTAATGTTGTGGCCAATTGATATAGTTGCCCATGCTATGGTAACCCCAAACATTGTGGTTGATGCTTCCTAATTGTAAATTTGCTACTGTTATGAGTTATGATATAAAATCTTTGTTTACCAATAGTCTTAGTAATGGTCTGTGGACCTGAAAGGTAAAAGGGCCTGAAACACCCAAATTGAGTAGCACTGCTTTAGGTTAAAACATGTGATTGTGGAGTTTCTACACCATTTTCCCAGCTGACTCTGCTCATCATAATTATTAGATGGGAAACCTACCTGCACACAGATTTTCCTGAGGGATTTCTTGGTCAGCATGTACATGTCCACACACAGGTTCATTCACAGACACATTTACATTCAGAAACATCTGTAGCCAAAGACCTCCCATCCCATTGGCCTACGCCCTAGAGAGAGGCTAATCTGCAGAATGGAAGGGTAGTTCCAGAAATATGGAAAGCATAAAAGGAAAGTGGTCCAAACATTTCATAAAGCTAGTTACTGCTGGGAAGGGAAACATAAATGAATTCTAAGTCTGTTTTATTGAGGAGCACATGTTGAAAAAAACAAACAAACTTGGATCACTGATTAACTAAAACCCAAGACAATATTAAGATTACCTTAAGAGTATTAAGACCATTCAAATTAGCAGTTTTAGAAGCAATTGATCAGCTCTAAGAAGGAACATAATTGTGGGATGAGGATCTACACCTGGTGCTTGAGCGGTCTTATTTGAGTCCATTTCTTATGGTGGGAAACCTTGCACCAACTTCATACAGGGGAGAGGAGGTTGGTTCTGCCTGAACTGAACATACCAGGCTCTGCTGACTCCCCATGGGAGCCTTACCTGTTTGGGGGGAACCCTCTCTCTTTTTTTCTGTGTGTATACTGGTGTCTTGTGCAGAAATAATGAAGAATGAGCCCCTCCCCAAACCAGGATAGGAGTAGACAGGGCAGGAATCCTCCCTTTCAGTCTTTCAACCAGCCACATCACTTTGGAGTGTTCTTGCTTAACCCCTCTGGTATGCTGTATCCCTGCCAGAGGTCCTGGAGCATTCTTGCAGTATCCAGGCTGTAAGTCCTTTCAGGGACTCAGTAAGGACACTTCCTGATGTTTGTAAGAAACACATGGTCAAGACAGAGACAAAGGTTGTTATAGAGGGAGGCCAGGACTGGGAACTGGGTGGGCAGACATCTAGAAGAATACTATCCTGACGAAGGAGAGGGTGGGGTGGCTGATGTGAGCTCCATGGAAGGGTACCTCTGAAAGAGATGGTAGAGGTATGGCCAGGAGATTGTCTGGAGACAAGCTGGGGCAATTTTCCAGTGGGAAGTTGTAGCAGGAATCTTAAGAGTTCTTATTAATAAGATCAAACCTGGAGCCAGGTATTGGAGTGAATGCTGGAAGATCAGAGAAACAGAACAAGCCATGGCTACCTCACCTCACCAGTTCCTCAGCTGGTTCTGTTTCCTCAGACTGGAAGCCCCTGAGTCCTCATCCAAATGGATCTCAGCTGAACTGTTCTGCTCAAAAGCCTGAAAGCTTAACTAGGCTCTAGGTCCTGGACCTTAAACCTTAAATAGCTTTCTGCTTTCTGCAAAGCCTTCCTGGGATTAAAGGCATGTGTTCCCATGCCTGGCTCCTTCCAGTGTGGCCTTGAAGTCAGAGATCCAGGAAGAATTTTGCTTCTGGAATGCTAGGATTAAATGCGTGAGTGCCACCATTGTCTGGCCTCTGTATCTAGTGGTTGTTCTGTTCTCTGACCCCAGATAAGTTTATTAGGGTGCACAATATTTTGGGTAACATCACCACAGAAAGGAGTTGGGGAGAAAGATGTACCAATTTTCATCCTCACCAGGCAGCGGTGGCACATGCCTTTAATCCCACTCAGGAGTCAGATCTCTGTGAGTTCAAGGTCAGCCTGGTCTATAGAGGAAGATCCAGGACAGGCACCACAACTACACAGAGAAACCCTGTGTCAAAATACTAAAATATATATATTTACATATATATTTGGATCCCAAAGAAAGAGGTTGGATCTGGGGGTTCCCAGCAGCAGGGCCAAGAAGAGAGGCCACTGAGAAGTCAGAAGACTGTGCAGCAGGATGAAGTTATTCTGTGAGCATGACTGACTGCACATCAGTAGAGAAGAGAGGCAGGCTGTAGGAAAGCAGTGGGGATTTCTCATGTAATTCAGCCTGGCCTTCCAGGGTCCAGTGTAAGAATGAAACCTGGGCCCTTGTATGTAGCAGGATCTTAAAAGTTCTTATTAATGAAATCAAGCCTGGGGCCAGTTATTGGGGTGAATGCTGGAAGATCAGAGAAGCAGAACAAGCCACTGTTTCCTCACCTCGCCATTTCCTCAGCTGGTCTTGTTTCCTCAGACTGTAAGCTTCTGTGTCCTCATCCCAATGGTTCTTAGCTAAACTGTTGTCCAAAGCCTAAATACTTAACCAGCCAAATGCTTCTAGTTTTTGGTCTTCTTGCCTTATACATCTTTCTCTTTCTGTTATCACTCCCTGGGAGTAAAGGCTGGATTTCTTGGATTAAAGGCCTGTGTCACCAAGCCTGGCTGTTTCTAATGTGGCCTTGGACTCAGAGATCCAGAGGTATTTCTGTCTCTGGAATGCAAAGATTAAAGCCATGCGCTACCGCTGCCTATCCTCATGTTTAATATTGTGGGGGTCCTGTTCTCTGACCCCAGATAAGTTTATTTCGGGGGAACACACAATACTTGTAAAATTTCTGGGACCCTAAATGTGCATTTGTGGGGCTCAAAGACCAGTAAAAGTGGTTGTGGTGTGTAGATAGTTGGCCACATACACTCCCTTGGTGCACTCTGAGACGGCCCTGTTCTTCTTGGATGCAAGCTTAGGCTAGCATAACAAGCTCTCAGATAGTCCTGTGGTGGGTTGGTAAGAATTTCAACTTCTTCAGTGACACCCATCAATAATGAAGAATTCTTACTAGTAGAAATTGGTTATATTGACTTAGTGTGTGTTGATTTGGCTGTGATACTCACTGAAGAATTATGTCTAAAGGAAAAGCTGGGAAGGGCCTTGATATCCTTCGTTGGAGAATTTACACCATAGGCAAAAGTCTGACCTGAGGATAGATGGTTTTACAGACCATAAACATCATGCTCTCACAAGTGGAGTCAGGCTGATCTTTCCAAAACGCCAATCTGACTCTGCTTCTTCTCTGCTCAGACACTGCCCACAGCTACCCACCGCCATTCTCATTTTCCGGAGCCCAACACTGCCCTTCTCTGACCTCATGTTCCATTTGAATTTGTCACCAAACAGTGTTCCTTGGTCCACCTTTGTTCCTTCTGGTTTTATTTCTGGCATGTGCTACTTTCTAATGTAACTCCAAGGCCCTGTCCTGTGCACACTGCCTGGTCTTCCAGCTGGTTCGAACGGTTCTATACTGACACTAGGACCTCCTATTGCTGAGTTGGGATACCCGGGAACCTCTGAGTATTGGCCTGTCTAGTGCTGGATGTGTTCCTGTGGGCTGAGGTCTTATGCAGGGAACAAGGAAGCAATGAAGAGGGAATGCAGCCCCCAAGCACCTGGGCCAACTCCAGCATACCTGGGCCTCTCCACAAGGCTGAGACAGTGGGTATTTTGCTGGCTACCAGATAAAAGCAGTGTGCCAATATTTTGTTAAGTGATTTCATGCCTGAGGGGTAGGATGGAGGGTTGCTGGCTGGAGAAATGCACAAGTACCCACAGGAAACTTCTCACTAAGGTTCAAGGAGCTCTGCGCACTAAGGGATCTAGGCTCTTCTCCCATAGCTTGTTCTATTGGTGGGACCCTCTGGAGTCTGTAGCTCTACAGGCTGCTTGACTCCCTTCCTGGGCCCATTTGACAGTCCTGAAACAGCACTGGGCTCCACATATCCCTGCTGTCACCACCCCAACATTGGTCAGCTGGATCATGATGTTTCACCACTCCATTTCCCTGCGGTGGTCTATTCTTACCTTTATTTCTTGTTTTTCCCTCTCCCCCAGAATAAAGTGGACAGTCAGTGAAGGGTAAAAACAAAGCAAGACAGAAGAGTGGACACATGACTAGAGAAGAAATGTTGGTTGTATTTCAGCACTAAGTTTTCAGCATGTTTCAGGGTGCCTAGACAATCACCATCAACCAGTGTCACAGTAGCAGGCTCTCAGGGGTCTTGCATCTCATCATCCCACCAGCACGGAGAACCCAAAGAACCAAGCAGATTCCATTATCTTTCTCGACCTTCCACAGGAAGATGTCTCTTCAGGAAGGAAATTCCCAAGACAATGACATTCCCCATGGACAGATGGGCTTGGCATTTTAAGTCTGACCTGGAGGGCAGAGGAGCATCCCAGGCATACATAAGAAAGGCACAAAATAGTCTGAAATTACATTATCTAGTTAAGGTGGCTTATCTCCCCTAGGCACTGAACAGGTGTCTTTAAGCACTGCTAAAGCAATAATACAATCAGTTGCACAATCGGTACTAGTAAGAGTAAGGTCTTTAAATTTAGATTATTTGTACTTTTCTAACGTTCCTCTTCTAGGAGGGAAACAAAGAGTCCATGTGTAGTATTAACTTGGTCTGTATACTTAGAATGTTGAGAGATTTCATCCCCATCTCTCAACCTCAGAAGGTGACCCAGTTTCCTTCTAGTTACCCTGGTCCCAGAGTTGGGAAACTTAGTAGGAACTGAAGAGTTGGGTGAACTGCAATGAGGGGATGCCCAGTGAACAGGCAGAGGCCCCCAGTACAGAGGACAGAAGAGATTGGCTGTGGAGACTCAGATCACATTGCTGGCAGCATCCCTGACCAACACCAGGCAGATAATCCAAGAACCAGGGATCACCCTCACACTGGCAAGTCTGCTGTACCTGCACATGAGTGGTCATGTGATCTGAAGTTCCAGAGACTGGGGAACAGTGTGTAGTCCCACTCTGACAATCTCCTTAGCTTCCACCATGTCAAAGCTGGCTGGCCCTGGATTTGTAAGGGGTCACAAGGCTAATAGTCAGCCAATGTGCTCACATAATGACACAGTATCCTGATGTTTCCAGACCCAGAATTCTCAGTAACAGTTATGAATCCAAGTCTTCACAAGGAAACTATACAGCAATGTTGGAGTGCTAAAGACTGCCTAAATGAAGCCTGAGAAAAGCCCTCCTGCCAGGCCTTAGACTCCACACTCTGAAAGGCAGATGGCTGCCTCAGCCTGGCTAAGGCTGTGGCCTTTGTCCTTTCTCACAGCCATGGATTGCCTTAGGCACCATGCACAAAGTGGATTCATTTTGCTGTGTTGCTGAGGATAGGATTTGGTCTTCTGTGTGCTGCTCCAGCAGGCATTGCTGAGAGACAGGCACCCTAAGCTGACAATCCCTGCAGCTATCCATGGTGGGAGTTGGACCAGTGATTAAGACATCCTTTAGGTGCATGGAACAGGGGTTCCTGGTCCACTATACTGGGCTCACAGGCAAACACATGCAGCCTAGAGCAAGTTTCTGAGAGACAGAAACATAGCTCTCCCTACAGTTGCAGGCTGTCTCCAGCATTCCGAAGTTTCTACAGACTGCTGACCTCTTTGGAATAGGTACAAGCTCACCTGACCTTGGAGACAACAACTTTAATGTCCCATATGCAAGATGGGGGTATACTTCTCATTTCAGGGTCTGAGAAATAGAAATATATATGGTCCATTGCTCTGCCCAGTACTAGGTCCTGCCCAGGCCCAGCTAAAATGACTAGATACCACCATGTTGCATGTCGGCAAAGTTAAAGAGAGAGGTAAACTTTCCTAAAGTCACCCATCAACCTGAAAGAAATCAAAGACTTCCTAGAAATCAATGAAAATGAAAACACCACATACCCAAACTAATGGAACACTATGAAAGCTGTGCTAAGACGGAAATTCATAACACTAAACTCCCACATAAAGAAGCTGGAAAAATCTCACGCTAGTGACTTGACAGCACACCTAAAAGCTCCTCAACAGGAAGAAGCAAAGTCTCCCAGGAGGAACAGACCCCAGGAAATTATCAAATTGAGAGCTGAAATCAATGAATTAGAAATAAAGAGAACAATACAAAGGATTAATGAAACAAAGAGTTGGTTCTTTGAGAATATCAACAAGATAGACAAGTCCTTATCCAAACTAACCAAAAGACAGAGAGAGAGCATCCAAATTAACAAAATCAGAAATGAAAAGGGGGACATAACAACAGACAATGAGGAAATCCAGAGAATCATCAGGTCATACTTCAAAAACCTCTACTCCACAAAACTGGAAAATCTAAAAGATATGGATAATTTTCTGGATAGGTACCACATACCTAAGTTAAATCAAGACCAGATAAACCATTTAAATAGTCCAATAACCCCTAAGCTAATAGACTCAGTCATTAAAATGTCCAAACCAAAAATAAGCCCAGGACCAGAGGGTTTTAGTGCAGAATTCTACCAGATCTTCAAAGAAGACTATACCAATACTCTTTTCATTGTTCCACACAATAGAAGCTAAAGGAATATTACTGAACTCCTTCTATGAGGCTATAATTACCCTGATTCCTAAACTAAACAAAGATGCAACAAAGAAAGAGAACTACAGACTCATCTCTCTCATGAACATTGATGCAAAAATACTCAATAAAAAACTGGAAAACAGACTCCCAGAATACATCAAAACAATTATCCACCATGATCAAGTAGGCGTCATACCAGGGATGCAAGGGTGGTTCAACATACAAAAGTCTGTCAATGTAATACAACTTTTAAACAAACTCAAAGAAAAATCCACATGATCATCTCACTAGATGCAGAAAAGGCATTTGACAAAATCCAACACCCCTTCATGATAAAGGTCTTGGAGCGATCAGGAATACAGGGAGCATACCTACACATAATAAAGGCAATCTACAGCAAACCAACAGCCAACATCAAATTAAATGGAGAGATACTCAAAGCAATACCACTAAAATCAGGAACAAGGCAAGGCTGTCTCCACTCCCCACAATAATTCAATATAGAACTTGAAGTTCTAATCAGAGCTATAAGACAACATAAGGAGATTAAGGGGATACAAATTGTAAAGGAAGAAATCAAGCTTTTCCTATTTGCAGATTACAGGATAATATACATAAATGACCCCAAATATTCAACCAAGGAAATGATACAGCTAATAAAAACCTTCAGAAACATATCAGGATACAAGATCAAGTGAAAAAATCAGTAGGCTTCTTATATACAATAGACAAACAGACTGAGAACAAATTCAGAGATACATCACCCTTTACAATAGCCACAAATTATATGAAATACATTGGGGTTACTCTAACTAAGCATGTGAAGGACTTATATGACAAGAACTTTAAGTCCCTGGAAAAAGAAATTGAAGAAGATGTCAGAAAATGGAAAGACCTCCCATGCTCATTGATAGGCAGGATTAACATAGTAAAAATGGCAATATTACCAAAAGCAATCTACAGATTCAATGCAATTCCCATCAAATTACCAACACAATTCTCCACAGATCTGGAAATAATAATACTCAACTTCATATGGAAAAACAAAAAACCCAGGATAGCCAAAAGAATCCTGTACAATAAATCAACTCTGGAGGCATCACAATCCTTGACCTCAAGCTCTACGATAGGCTACCATAATAAAAACAGCTTGGTACTAGCATAAAAACTAACATGTGGACCAATGGTTTCGAATTGAATACCCTGACAGTAACCCGCACACCTATGAACATATAATTTTTGACAAAGGAGTCAATAATGCACAATGGAAAAAAGAAAGCATCTTCAACAAATGGTGCTGACATAACTTGATGTCAATGTGTTGAAGGCTGGAAATAGATCCATATCTGTCACTGTGCACTAAACTTAAGTCCAAGTGGATCAAAGACCTCAACATAAATCCACTTACTCTGAACCTGATAGAAGAGAAAGTAGGAAGTAGTCTTGAAAGCCTTGGCACCGGAGATCCCATTCTAAACATAACATCAATAGCACAGACGCTGAGAGAAACAATCAATCAATGGGACCTGTTGTAATTGAGAAGCTTTTGTAGAGCAAAAGACACAGTCAACAAGACAAAGCGACATCCTAGAGAATGGGAAAAGCCCTTCACCAACCCCACATCTGATAGAGGGCTGATATCCAGAATATATAAAGAACTCAAGAAATTCGTCATCAAAATGCCCAACAGTCCAATTAAGAAATGGGCTATAGAACTAAACAGAGAATTCTCCACAGAGGAAGTTCAAATGGCTGAAAAACATTTAAGGAATTGCTCAACATCCCTAATTATCCAGGAAATGCAAATCAAAACTACTCTGAGATACCACCTTACACCTGTCAGAATGGCTAAAATCAAAAACACAGAATTCATCTTATGCTGGAGAGGATGTGGAGCAACTGGAACTCTCCTCCACTGCTGGTGGGAATGCAAGCTTGTACAGCCGCTTTGTTCATATCAGCATTGTTTGTAATAGTCAGAACCTACAAACAACCTAGATGCCCTTCAACTGAAGGAAGGATAAAGAAAATATGGTACATATACACAATGGAGTATTACTCAGCAGAGAAAAACAATGACATCATGAGGTTTGCAGACAAATGGATGGATCTAGAAAAAATCATCCTGAGTGAGGTAACCCACACTCAGAAGGACAAACACGGTATGTCCTCACTCATAGGAGGATACTAGATGTAAAACAAAGATGACTAGACTGCTACATAACTCCAGGTAGGCTACCTAGAAAATGGGACCCTAGGAAAGACCCAAGGATCACCCAATGACAGAGAAATGGCTGAGATCTACATGAACAACCTGGACGACAGTGGGAGTAATGAAGGGCAAGATTTGAGGGAAAGAAAGCTTAGGGGAGCATGAGATCCCAGCTGGATCAAGAACAGAATGGGAGTACAAGGAATAATAGACCATGATAAAAGAAAACCACATGATAACAGGAATAGGCAGAGTGCTGGAGAGGTCCCCGGAAATCCACAATGATACATCCTCTGTAGACTGCTGGCAATGGTCGAGAACAAGCCTGATCTGACATAGTCTGGTGATCAGATGGCTAAATACCCTACCAGTTGAGCTGGAACTCTCATCCAATAAGTGATGGAAGTGTGGATGCAGAGATCCTCAGCCAGCCAGGTCCTAGGTGGAGCTCCAGGTGTCCAATTGTCAAGAAAGAGGAGGGACTGTAAGAGTGTGAATTGTTGAGACCAAGATTGGAAAAAGCACAAGGACTAATAGCCAAAGGAATGGAAGCACATGAATTATGAACCAAAGGCTGTGGAGCCCACCGCTGGATCAGGCCCTCTGGATAAGTGAGACAACTGAATAGCTTGAACTGCTTGGGAGGCACCCAGGCAGTGGGACCCGGACCTGTCCTTAGTGCATGAGCTGGCTGTTTAGAACCTTGGGCTTACAAAGGGACACTTTGCTCAGCCTGGAATTAGGGGATTGGACCTGCCTGTACTGAATCCCCCAGGTTTAAATGATTCCCCAGGAGAGTCTTGGCCCTAGAGGAATTGGAAAAGGAGGGGAGGGGATGGGGGGAAGGTGGGGTGGTTGCGGGAGGAGTAGGATAGGGGAACGCATGGCTGATGTGTAAAATTGAATCACATATATAATAATAATAATAATAATAATAATAATAATAATAAATTTAAAAAGTTTATATTTGTATCAACATATAAGAATTCATAATAGTGCAAATTACACTGCAAATTATCTTAGGCTGCTATTTTACTAAATTTGTTTACTTATGTATATGATAGTCTACCATAATATCTTATACCTATCCAAGGCCTTGGGTTCGGTCCTCAGTTCTGAAAAAAAACAAAAGAAAAAATATCCCCAAGACAGTATAATCCGTACTCTCTGTGAAATTTTCATCTTTACATGGCTTATTTTTTTTTATTAATTTACTGTCTCTTTAAAGACTTTATTTTTTAGAACAATCTATTTATTTTTATAATTGTCTATCCTCCTTTTCCATTCTCTTCCAAGTCTACACACATTTTTACACACATTATAAATTGTTCAGGGTTTATGCCATCTGAATCTGTCTTATTGTGAATATACTGCTTTAAACTGCAGCATGGCTAGGACAGAAGCAGCAGACTTGCCTGATGACTCTGCCTACCTCTGCTTCCCAACATGGTGAAGGTAATTCACCACCAGCTCTGGGAGCCATGCTATCTGCTGACTCTGTGAGGCAGTGGGTCCATGCCTCCACCCAGCAACGTGTAGACCAGAAACCTCTTCTTCTTTTTTTTCTGTACTAGCAAAAGCTAAATTCACCATGCAGTGCACTGAGTGGCTTGGAGACACCATGCTGTGTACAGTGGCAGGGATCCACCATGCTGCTTAGTTTGGCAGCTGGTGGCCAGCTCCATCTCACAGGCAGCTGTTGTGAGACAAGTCTCTAGGATGCTACTGGTGTGAGACTGGGAAACTAGGAGGCCTAGTGTGACTCTGTTTCCATGCATTCAGAATCTTTAAGCTTTCATAGGTCTATATGTTTCAGTGCCCATCAGTGAGCACCAAATACAGTCAGAGGATTTCTCCTGTCCCAGCCAGGACCAAATTCCACAACTGCTTATGAAATAATCATTCAGAGGCTTAATATTAATTATCAATTGTATGACATAATGCCTCAGGCTTCTTGCTAGCTAGCTCTAATATCTTAAGTCAAACCATTTCTATTAATCTATGGTTTTACACATGTTCTGTAGCTTTATCAGTCTGCTGGTATCTGCTCTTTGGGTGGGTGGGTGGTGTCCCTCCTCTCTGCATTTCTTCTTCCTGTCTTCTTTCTCTTCAATTTCCCACCTAGTTGTAACCTGACTTGCCATAGGACAAATGGCTTCATTTATCAACCAATCAGAGCAACACATACTCACTGCATACAGAAAGACATCCCACAGCACCAAGCATTCACATATATGAGCCTATGAGGGTCATTCTCACTTAAACCTGCACACAAGGCTCTCTAAACATCTCAGCATAGTTTGGCCTGGTAACATGGTACATAGGTCTAAATTATATATTTATCAGGATTCAATAAGTATTATAGCTTACATGCTTTATGCTCAACACTGCAGAAAAATGTCACTATTATTTCAGCAATATGAGGAATTTCAGAAAGAACTAACTAGAAATGCTGTGAGCTTTTGAAAACTCAAAGTTCAGTGACTAATCCCTTCTAAGACCACACTTTTTAATGCTTCCCAAACAGTTCTACTGACTTTCGACCAAAAAATGTCAAATGATCATTTAAGCTACTAATGTCTCCTTGTTTAACTCAGAGTAAACTGAAACTCAGTAGTACCTCTGCTTCCCAAGTGCTGGGATGAAATGTATGCACCACCATGCCAGCTCTCCAGTCATTTTATTAATTCTTTTTTTTTTTAAGGCACTTAGCCCTATAGCCACATAAATGTTATCTTGGTTATAGTTTCTATGGCTGTGAAGAGACACTCTGACCACGGCAACTCTAAGAAAGAAAACTATTTAATTGGGGCTGATTTAAGAGTTTCAGATTTTTTGTCCATCAGCATTATGGTGGGAAGCCTGGTGGTTTGCAGGCAGACATGGTGCTGGAGAGGTAGCTGATTTCTTTTCTTGATCTGCAGACAGCACAAAGAGTCTGTATCCACATTGGATATAGTGTGTGAGTATAGACCTCAAAGCCCACCCCCACAGTGATATACTTCCTCTAATACGGCCACACATATCCAACATTCTACACATCCTTGTAGTACCACTAACTATGAGCTTAGGGGGCCTATTACATTGAAACTAACACAGATGATTTGTTGGTACAAAACAGCCATCACGGGGAGCTCAAGAAAGAATGAGTACTTTGTTTGATAGATTATTATTTAGTGATATATTTGAACTCTATTATTAATTGTACACTATTAAGTATAAATATCATGGCATTCACTGCAGGGAAGTGAAATATTCAAAGCCAATTTCGAAGCTCAAGCCTAGATATAGAAAAAGAAAAAAAAACAAAAATACACAGAACTTGGAGCAGATAATCTGCAAGATACATTATCATTTTGTATTATGTCACATTAGGTGTTCTGAGAGAAAAATTCGTGTCAGTAAGAGCGGGAAAAGACTATGGTGACAGACTTCATGGGAATAAGGAGAAAGGTAGATGAACCCTGGTGGAATTTCTGAGACCTTTTGGGCAAAGGTGAAGGTCTATACCTATTTATCAGAGGGGTAAAAACCTCTGGCTATGTTCAATGAAATAGAAAAGAACATTTCCCATTGGGCATAAAGGAAATAACTTGTGGAGCAGAAGAATGTCGGAAGCTGCATGGTCAGCTTCCAAATCTTTTTCAGTATTTAGAATATCCGTATCTTTTGCAGGCTCTGTAGAGGCCAGCAAATAATCATTGCATTATTTTCCAGAAGGTTGGATGGTTATCCTCAGTCTAAGAATGCTTTGGTCAGGTGAGATAAGACCAAGATTCCTTTATTCAGCACCATCTTGTCTAATTGTACATAGCAGGGAGATAGTTGGATGTAATGCTTGAAAATTGAGAATATATGAGGCATACATATTCAATGGAACAAGATCTATGGACCCCTTACAAGAGCTGGAAGGACTGAGTCCTCCTCAGGCAAAAGAAGACATTTTCTGGCTAACAGGAATTAGGAAAAAGTTTCATTTCCCCCTAGACAGGGAGAAAAACTCAGTCTTTCTGAGTAGAAGTGGAGCATCTGAAGCTCCCTTAGGCAGAGCGAGAACCTCTGAATCCCCTCTATAAAAGAAAGACATTTTGAGACTTCTTGTCCAGAGGATAGGAATTTGAGGGCTCAGAAACAAAAGGACTAGTTCGCTGTCCCTTTCAGATGAGATGTTAGAGGTGAGACATATTTAAATAGAAATAGAAGGTCTGAGACTCCTCTTTCTCTGTCTCTCTCTGTCTCTCTCTCTGTCTCTCTCTCTCTCTCTCTCTCTCTCTCTCTCTCTCTCTCTCTCTCTCTCTCTTATTTTTTTCATTTTTCAGAGACAGGCTTTCTCTGTGAAGCTTTGAGCCTTCTTGGAACTCACTTGTTAGCCGAGGCTGACCTCAAACTCACAGAGATCCACTTGGCTCTGCATCCCATGTGCTGGGATTAATGGCATGCCTAACCACCACCTGGCCTGAGCCTTCTTCTCAAAGGGAATGATTGAATCCTTGGTCAGAGATTGCAAATTTTGAGGGCCTTTTTGACTGTCAGTGGAAAGCTTTGGGACCTTAGGCAAATAAAATGATCTCTGTCCCCCTCAGTCATGCAGGTTAGATATCAGGCCCTCTTTGTTATAGAGTGTGCATTTGATGTCTAATGCACAGAAATTAATGGTGTTTGTCAGTGGAAGACTAAAGCAGATGTAGGGAGAGAGTCACAAAGCATGTAGGGATAAGGAAGAGTCCCAGCCTACCAGTGGAGGAAGGACTCCATCACAGTTTAGAAGATTGACATCTTCATGCACACTATTGAAGGCCTGGCAGCAATCTGAGCATTCTTCATCAGTCATGATTGGTAACCTCAGTCTCTAAGTACTCTTATCATCAGCTACATTGGTGTGTACCTGAAGGATGCAACCTCTTCTCTTCATTGACTAGACTGAAGGATAAATGACCTAAGTTTCAG
>NW_023411586.1:0-3656 GCF_903995425.1 Onychomys torridus | reverse complement strand
ATATATAAGATTTTGATGACTGTACCATCAAAGGTATTTGAGGAACATGTTCTTTTGCTGATAAGTATACAAAAAGCGCACTGAGAGAATGTATCTCTTTGCATGAGTTGCAGAGAAAGACTGTGCGGGAAAAGTTAGGATCTAAATAAAACAGAGCGAATTGTGCCACTATCGGGACAATCGTATATTGCTGATTAGAACACAGAAAGGAACTTGTGGAAATGTTAATCTCCCTGCATGTCATAGAGAAAGGATATTGCTTGATCGACGTAAATTTAGTTCCAAGATCGATGTACATTGGTTATGTACTTGTAGTTTAACATGTAGTTTAGCATGGTGCATCAGAAAGGCACTCTGGGTAATGTTATTATCTGGATACAGAGAAAGGCATGGAAAATGTAGTTATGATGACACAGAGCAGGGAAGTTTGGGTAATGCAGTTCTGATGAGATGGAGAAAGGAAACAGGCGAATGTCAATCTGATAAAAGAGCAGCAAAGGCAGTGTGTGAAATGAATTTTGTGACATAGTGAAAGGAACTCTGGGAAATATAGTTCTGAGGATGTAGAGAAAGGCTCTGAGGGAAATATAGTTATGATGACCAGGAAAAAGTAACTGTGGGAAATGTAGTTATTATGACATATAAAAGGAACTGTGAGAACTGTAGTTCTGATGATACAAATAAAGGAACTGTGGGAAATGTAGTTCTGAGTACACAAAGAAAGGCACAGTGGGAAATGAAGTTCTGATGACAAATAAAAGGAACTCTGTGAAATGTAGTTCAGTTACATAAAGAACGGCACTGTGGAAAATGTTTTAATGACACAGAGAAAGGAACTATGGGAAATGTCATTCTGTTGACACAGAAAAAAGCCCTGAGGGAAATGTAGTTCAGATGACTACAGAAAGGCACAGTGGAAATGGAGATTTAATGAGTGGAGAAAGGAAAAATGGGAAATGTAGTTCTGATATCATAGAGACAGGCATTGTGGAAATGTAGTTCAGATGACACTATGGAAGGCATTGTGGAAATGTAGTATTGATGATGATGAGAAAGGCAAGATGGTCAATGTAGTTCTGATGCATATACAGACATGCACTGTGGGAAATGGAGTTCAGATGAACACCGAAGAAAGAAAGTGTGATAAATGCAGTTATGATGAAACAGAGCAAGGCATTGTGGGAAATAATATTTCTGTGACATAGAGAAAGGCACTGTGGGAAATTTAGTTTCTGTATGTCTACAGAGAAAGGACACCCATGGGAAATTTTTTCGAGATGATGTAGTGACAAGAAACTGTGGGAAATGTAAGCGTATGATGTCATAGACGAAGGGAAGTGTGTGAAATGTGGTTTGATTTCATAGAGAAAGGCACTGTGGGAGAAAGTCTGTTCTGATGACACCAAACCAGATGTAACTGTTGAACCTGTAGTTATGATGTCATAGGAAGAAATGGCACTGTGGGAAATGTAATTTCTGTGAAATAAAAGATGGCAGCTGTGGTTTAATTGATTTCTTTGAAACACCTAAGATGGCATCAGTGGCAAGAGTTCTTAAGTCAACAGAAAAATGACCCACTGTGGCCGAATATGTTTCAGCAGATTGTAGAGAAAGCGAAACTGTAGGAAATGAAGGTCCTGTTGGCCTAGGGGAAAGGAATGTAGGAAATGGTAGTTCAGATGACGAAAAGAAAGCGCACTGTGGAAATGTAGTTCTGATGAGGTTACCAGAAACAGCACTGGGGAAATGTAGTTGTGAAAATGTAAGCAAACGGGTACTTGGGTGAAATGTAGTTCTAATGATGATAGAGAAAGGCTCTGTGGGTAATTATTTTCTGATGACTTAGAGAAAGGAACTTTGGGTAATGTAGTTCTGAAGTCATAGATAAAGGTACCATTGGGAATTTAGTTTTGATGACACACATGAGGAACTGTGAGAAATTTAGTTTTGATGTCACCAAGAAAGGCACTGTGGGAAATGTAATACTGATGATGTAGATAATGGCAAGACGAACAATTAATTTCTGATATCAGGGAGACAGACACTTGTGGCGAAAATCTAGTTCTGGATGATGGTAGAGGAAGGCCACAGTGGAAAATGTAGTTCTGATGACTTAGAGTAAGTCTCTGTGGGAAATGTACTTTGTGAAGGAACAAAAAGAACGGAACTTTGGGAAAATTAGTTTTAGATGCCAACCGAAGAAGGGCACTGGGTGGAAATGTAATTCTGGGTGACAATAGAGAAAGGCATTGGTGGGAAATGTAGTGAGGATGACACAGATTTTTTTCATAATGTAGATCTGATGAGATAGAGGAAGGCATGGCAGGAAATGTACTTCTTGTATCATAGAGGATGGAGAAAGCAATTGTGGGAAATCTTGTCCTTATGTCATAGAGAAAGGAACATGTGGGAATGTAGACCTGATGACACAGAGAAAGGCACTGTGGATACTGAATTTCTGATGATGTTGAGGAAAGGCACTGTAGGAAGTGTAGTCTGGTCACACAGAATAAAGGAACTGAGGAATTGTAGTCTGATGATGTACACACAGGAACTGAGGGAAATGTAGTTCAGATGACAAGAAAGGTACTGTGGTTAATGTATTTCTGTGACTTGAGAAGGGCACTGTGGGACCTAGTTATGCAACAGAAAGGAACATTGGGTAATGTGGTTTCTGATGAGATGGAGAAAGCACTGTGGGAATGTTCTTTCTGATGTTTAGATAAAACAATTCTGAGAACAGTTGTTCTGATGATCTTACTACAGGAACTGGAGGGAAATGGTCAGTTCTGATGACATAGAGAAAGGCACTGTGGGAAATGAAGTTATGATATAGAGAAAGAAACTGTGGAAATGTAGTTGTGGTGACATAGAGAAAAGAGCTGTGTGAAATGTAATTATGATGACACAGAGAAAGACACTGTGGGAAATGAAGTTCTGACAAAATAGAGAAAGGCACTGAGCAAAATTTAGTTCAGATGATGTAGAGAAAGACACTGTGGGACATGTATTTCAGATGTCATACAGAAGGCACTGAGGGTAATGTAGATATGAAGACGTAAGACAGACACTGGGAAGTGTAGTTAAGATCAAAGAACACTGTGGAAAATGATGTTCTGATGTAGAGAAAGGACCTGTAAGAAATTTGGATCTGATGACCCAGAGAAAAAAATAGTGGGAAATGCAGTTCTGATCACATGGAGTAAAGGCAGTATGTGAAATGTAGTTCTGATGACATAAAGAAAGGAACTGTAAGAAACGTAGTTCGATGACTTAAAAATAGGAACAGTGGGAAATGTATTTCAGATGACACCAATAATGGAACTGTGGGTAATGTCGATCAGATGACACAGAGAAAGGCACTGTGAAATAGAGAAAGGTAGTGTGGGAAATGTAGTTATTATGACAAGAGAAAATAACTGTGGGAAATGAAGTTCTTGTTTCCCAGAGAAAGGCACTGGGAAATGTAGTCTGATGACATGGAGTAAAGGCACTATGGGAAATGTAGTTCTGATACAAGAGAAAGGAACTGTGGTGACATAGAAGAAATGCACTGGGGAAATGTAATCATTGATGACATAGAGAAAGGCACTGTGGGAAATGTATTATGGGGACATAGAGAAAGGAAACTTAGGAAAAGTTAGTTCTGATGTCAC
>NW_023411585.1:0-1639 GCF_903995425.1 Onychomys torridus | reverse complement strand
ACAGAAAAGGCACAATTACACCTGGATCCATCATCTTATGAAATTGCAGAGATATATGAAATCTAAAGTAGTTACTATATTATTTAAATTACATGTTTTACCATGTAAGTTTGTAGGTATAAATCAAATACAGGGACAGTATAATGCTTGAACAGATTGCTGACACACATGAGATTTTTTTTCTCAAGAATAATCTTGTGCAATTGAATGTATGTGTGTTGGCTAAAAACCCTACCGAATCCTTAATTATCAGATTTTCTTTTGTATGAAGTTTTTTAGATCCTCAAAGACTAATGTTATATTCAAACACTTTAACAAACCAATTACATACCAATAGTATTACTGTCATAGAGTTCTCCAGCATGTGATTTTTTTAATGTATTTAAGATGATTGGGCTGTGAATAGGCTTTATCACACTGATTACATTGAAATGGTTTCCTCCAGTATGTGTTCTTTTATGCAATTGAAGACTACCAAGGCTAGGAAAGGCTTTACCACAATGACTACATTCATAGGGCTTCTCTCCAGTATGTATTCTCTCATGTCTTTGAAGATCACTATTACGGGCAAAGGCTTTACTACATTGATTAAACTCATAGGGTTTCTCTCCAGTATGTGATCTTTTATGCAATTGAAAATCACCAAGACAAACAAAGGGTTTACCACATTGAGTACATTCATAGGGCTTCTCTCCAGTATGCATTTTTCCATGACTTTGAAGATGACTGTGACGGAAATAGACTTTACCACACTTTTTGCATTAATATGTTTTCTCTTCAGTATGTATTCTTTCATGTTTTTGATGATAATTGTGATGGCCAAAGGTTTTACCACATTTATTACATTGACAGGGCTTCTCTCTAGTATGTGTTCTTTTCTGCAATTGAAGATTACTAACACAAGGAAAAGCTTCACCACATTGATTACATTCATAGGGTTTCTCTTCATTATGTGTTCTTTCATGTCTTTGAAGATGACTGTATTGCACAAAGGCTTTACCACACTGATTACATTCGTAGGGTTTCTCTCCAGAATGTGTTCTTTCATGCATTCGAAGATGACTGCATTGCACAAAGGCTTTACCACATTGATTACATTCATAAGGTCTCTCTCCAGAATGTATTCTTTTATGCAATTTAAGATCACTTAGACGACGAAAGGCTTTACCACACTGATTACATTCATATGGTTTCTCACCAGTATGTCCTTTTTATGCAATTGAAGAGAACTGTAATAAGCAAAGGCTTTACCACACTGATTACATTTATAGGGTTTCTCTCCAGTATGTGTTCTTTCATGTATTTGAAGATTACTGTGTTTTGCAAAAGCTTTACCACACTGATAACATTCATAGGGCTTCTCTCCAGTATGTGTTCTTTCATGCATTCGAAGATGACTGTATTGCACAAAGGTTTTACCACATTGATTACATTCATAGGTCTCTCTCCAGTATGTATTCTTTCATGCAACTTATGATCACTAAGACGAGGAAAGCTTTACCACAATGATTACATTCATAGGGTTTCTCACAGTATGTGTTTTTCATGCATTCGAAGATGATGTGTTTTGCAAAGGCTTTCCACACATTGATTACATTCATAGGGTTTCTCCAGTATGTGTTCTTTCATGCATTCGAAG
>NW_023411584.1:0-32944 GCF_903995425.1 Onychomys torridus | reverse complement strand
CACTCATACTGGATGTGGTGAGTGGATTTGAGAGGAGACTGAAAATCAAGAATGTGTGTTGTATGATGTAGACTCAGTTGGAGGAAATATGGAAAGCAGGACCTCTGGGCTTCTGCAGTCTGACTCTAGAACCATGATCTGTGCTAAAGAGAGATGCACATTAGCCCAGGAAGCAAATCTGGTTCACATATACTATAGCTGAGTGCCTCCTTTTTTTCCAATGGCAGTCTGGAAATCTGATTTCCAGTATCCTAATCAGACGCTAAAGGACATACAGGAAAATCTGAAAAAGATATTTGTTCATGAATGTTTGCCTGATAATAGTGCGAATCAGATTAAGCATAGTAAGCATTTATTAAGCATCTTATAAGGGCCACAGAATTCAGTAAGTCCTTTTATTTAAATTCTCATAATCTTGCAAAGAATCATTATTTTTATCTTATGGTTCAGGAAATTATAGGGATCCAAAAAAAGATACAAATGCTACTAATGAGAGGTAAACACGAAGATTTATCCCCAGTGAACTCTAACACATATATATTGCATGAGATGTGTTATACACTCTTGCTTGACTATAACCAAGTAGATGTCTAGAAAACACAAATCACATCAATAAAGGCCATATATTTGATCAAGTCCCCAAATGTCTTCTTGATGTGCTTTTCCTTAGAGAAGACAAGTGCCTGGCTCAAAGGTATTGGACACAAAGATCTTTGCTCACCTTGTCTCCAAGGCATAACCTCATATCCAGCATGTTTACAACCCTTCACAAACTCTCCGCTACAAGCCACAATTCTCTCTCTCTCCTCTTGAGTCATGTGCTTTATTGACATTGATCGGTAATTAGAAGAGCTTTATCACTAAGCTCTTTTTCTTTTGGTAATCCCCATGTCTTCGAGAAGAATAATTAAAAACTATCAATAGTTGATCTTGTTTACCAACATGCTTAGGCTTCTTGGCCTAGCTTAGTTTTTCTTATATCTCTTTATATTGTATCAAAGGAACACCTGTGTAGTAGGGAAGTGTTGTTGGGGTCCGAAAAGATATGCAGTAGATAACAGCTGATATTTATAAGACCAATCTACCAGATGATAAACTAATCTGATGGAGGAAATTCATAAGCAAAGCTTATGAAAAATACTGCTTATGAATACTGTCTGTTTTTGTATGTAATTCTCTTGTGTGCTACCCTAATTCCCCCCCTAAAACAGCTTTGGGATTTGTTGCACAACCTTGGCAGTGTGTTCTTCACTTTTTGGGCATCGTTATTCCTTTGTTCTAATAGAAGGATGTCTTCTCCCACACTGTGTAATTCTGATAAATAAAACAAGCCCTCATAGTTCAGCCTTTGTTCCACAAAACAGTGAGAAACTTAGAAGATTGATTCCTATAATTAGCTAAGCTGACAGGAAAAATTAGCTAGACTGACTGTCCCTGTGTATGGATGGTAAATTTAGACTTTCACAGATATACTCAAGAATGGGGGTGCAGATGTCTGGTTTGTTGAATCAAAGTCTTTCAGACACAAAAGCAACCCAAATTGCTTTGCCAGCTTCCTCTGCCAGGAAAGGTTTCACGGACAGCCAGGAAGTGTCTTCTGAGAACTTGTTTTTCCAGTGAGTATAACCAAGTAGCTAGTTAATGCATTAAGGATCAGGAAAGTTTATACATCCATTTAAACATGTACACAGAGTGATAAAGAATTGTGGCAAAGAAGCAATTCCCTCCTGATGAATTGTCTTCAACCACTCACACATCCTGGTCCTTCTGTGCAGATTTTTCTGTCATCTTCAGCATCTAGAATAGGGCTGGTTATATACAATACTGCACATTGTGATTGAAGAAGTACACTTAGACTTCCAGGCAGTGAGCCTCTTATTCCTATTTTGAAAACTTTTAGGCAAAATGATTTTCACAGAGATGAGTCATTACTGTCTAGGTACAAATTGAGGTAATCTTCGAAAATCTCTCCTTGCTGTTATGCAAGAGTCAGAATGAATAGGATTTGATGTAATTTTGTCTCTCAGATGACCATGTACTATAGATAGAGCAACAATAGAGACCTGATGGAGGTGATAAAGGTGAAACTTTCCTTTCAGAAATACAACAAAGTTTGAAAGAGAGTTAACTTCACTATGTAAAGGGGAGGTGGAAAATCTTACTGGGTTTCTGATGAGAGTGGAGGAGCTTAGTGTTTAAATTTCTGTGAACGTTTACAGTAACTTTGAGTTACATATAGACATCAAGAAAGTCAGTCAAAATACACAGAATCTTTGAATATTTAGCATGAGCTAACATGGGGACAGTTACATGACCCTTGTCTTGTTATTCCATTCATTTATATTTCAATGGAAATAGCTAAAACTAAATGGGCAATGTAAATGTAATTGAGTATATACAAAATATAAATATCAATATATGTGTGCAAACAAAAATAAACATGTACTTACACAAAAATTATCTATGGATTAATGAAGACTAAAAATTACTGTATGTGCAAATTGAAAACTAATTACTAAGAAGCAGATCTCAAATCAGATACTGTTTTAACTTAGATATGAAAAATTATGTCCAATTTGACGAGTGAGATATGTTTTCAGGACTGTTGACCCCAAACTAATATTTTCCTGTATTTCAGGAGTATTTAGCTACATTACTAGAATAAGAGTTGTATTCCTTTCTTTGAAGACAAGAACCATTAACTAAACTACAATCATAGTTCATTTAAATAGTGAGCTGAACACTTTCTCATAGTTACTTATTTTGTTACATACTCATCTATTATGCACTATGCAATTATTTTTGCAAATATTAATATATATGTAATTCCATTAACTTTAGGAAATAAATGTTATGATTATGACTATCATTTTAAGAATAATAGTTTTCCAAACATTCTCTAGCTAGTGAAAGTTATTGTGATCTCATTCATATATCCATCCTATGCTGTCTTTCCAGGCAATGTGATACTGTATGGGAATTTCTGACCATAGATGATGACCAGCACTTTAGCCCAGACCATGGGGTCTCCTAATCACACAGACCGGGATCCTTCCCTCTTCTTTCTCCTGGGCATCCCAGGTCTAGAGAAATTCCATATGTGGCTCTCACTTCCAGTGTGCTGTCTGGGCACAGCAACAATTGTGGGCAATATAACCATCTTGGTTGTTGTTGCCACAGAGCCAGCCTTGCACAAACCTGTGTACCTTTTCCTGTGCATGCTCTCGACTATCGATTTGGCTGCCTCCTTCTCCACAGTACCCAAGCTACTGGCTATTCTCTGGTGTGGAGCTGGACATATCTCTGCTTCTGCCTGCCTGGCACAGATGTTTTTCATTCACACCTTTTGCATGATGGAGTCCACGGTGCTGTTGGCCATGGCCTTTGATCGCTATGTGGCCATCTGCCACCCACTCCGCTATTCTACCATCCTCACTGACACCATCATTGCTCGCATTGGGGTGGTAGCTATGATGAGAGGCTCCCTGCTAATGCTTCCATGTCCCTTCCTCATTGGTCGTCTGAGCTTCTGCCAAAGCCATGTGATTCCACACACATACTGTGAGCATATGGCCGTGGTGAAGCTGGCCTGTGGAGACACCAGGCCCAACCGTGTGTATGGGTTGACAGCCGCACTGTTGGTCATTGGGGTTGATTTATTCTGCATTGGTCTCTCTTATGCCCTCATTGCACAAGCAGTGCTTCGTCTCTCTTCCCAAGAAGCCCGGTCCAAGGCCCTAGGCACCTGTGGCTCCCATGTCTGCGTCATCCTCATCTCTTACACACCAGCCCTCTTCTCCTTTTTTACACACCGCTTTGGCCACCATGTCCCACTCCACATTCATATTCTTTTAGCAAATGTCTATCTGCTTTTCCCACCAGCTCTTAACCCGATGGTATACGGAGTGAAGACCAGGGAGATTCGTGAAAGGGTTGCCAAGGTGTTTCAGTGGGGACAAGGAACTGGGCTCAAACCATCTAAGTAATTACAGAGTATATAGAGTACAGAAAATTAAAAAAAAATCTTTTTAAAATTAAGAAATTCTTAGTATTTGAAACTGGAAAAATGTGGTGGGTATTGTGTTCCCTGAAATATTGTGTGTTCCCCGAAATAAACATATCTGGGGTCAGAGAACAGACAGCCACTAGAACAAAGCCAAAAATGGTGGCTAGATAATGGGTCAGAGCAAGCCCTAACAGAAGTTGGGTAGTGGTGGCACACGCCTTTAATCCCAGCACTTGGGAGGCAGAGCCAGGTGGATCTCTGTGTGTTCAAGGCCACTTTAGAAACAGCTCAGCATGGTGACCCACGCCTTTAATCCCAGAAACCCAACCTTTAACCACAGGGAGTGGGGGCAGAAAGAGAAAGGTATATAAGGCGTGAGGGTCAGGAACTAAGGGGTTAAGCATTTTAGTTAGTTAAGCATTTGGGTGGAGAAGTATTCGGGCTTTGGAGCAGCACAGTCCAGCTGAGAGCCATTGGGAGGAGGACTCAGAAGCTTCCAGTCTGACGAAACAAAACCAGCTGAGGACTGGCGAGGTGAGGAAAACTGTGGCTTGTTCTTGTCTCTGATCTTCCAGCATTCACCCCAATAACTGGCCTTGGGTTTGAGTTTCATTAATAAGAACACTTAAGATTCATACTACATCTAATATAGTGATATTTTATTTGTATTGAAATGTGATTTTATTTGTATGTCCAATAAAGTTGCCTTGAGGTCAGAGCAAGCCAGAGCAGAAGCTGAGCAGTAGTGGGGGCACGCCTGTAATTCCCAGCACTTGGGAAGCAGAGCTAGCGGATCTCTGTGTGTTCAAGGACACAGCCAGCATGGCAGACACACACCTTTAATCTCAATACCAACCATAGAAGACCTGGAGGTCTGTACAAACAGGCAGTGACAAGGCAGGTCATGTGGGCTGGGTTTACAACCAGTGAGAGAGGAGAACCAGAAAGTTTTTAAATTAGACAGCATGCAGAGAAGTAGGTCTCTTGTGGAGAGGAACAATCGCAGAAGCAGTGAAGGGTAAGGTTTTCCGCTCTTGCTCTGACCTCATGGTTTTTAACTCTGCAATCGGGTCTGTGTTTCTTATTTAACAAGCCGGATACATCTACAGAAAAATATTTTAATGCCAGGATAAGATCCTCTGTAAAAACTTCTGTTAATTTACAATATCCATATACCACAGAATAGGGGAGGGGTTTCTGTGTTTCTTCTCCTTGATTCAGAGAAGTATAACATAAGGAACATTCTTCCATCTAGACATAGAAAAAGCTTCCCCTGCCCTGGATAGGTCTGCTCAGTTCAGCAGAAGCTTCTGCATAGTTATGGGGTCCCCACACTTTCTGGACTTTTCCCAGTATCCCAAGCATGAAGTTCAAATTCACAGCATTAGGAAGAATCAGAAGACAGGACAATGGCAAGGGAATTCTTAAGCTTCTTCACAAACTCTGTCTTTCCCCATTAGGACCTTCAAGAGGGAAAGAGAGAAGCAAATTTTCAATAAACACAATGGGAGTGAACAGCTGTCCAGAGGCTTGAAAAGAGAAAGGATGGCAATGTGTTGTCACAGTCCACACTGGGAGAAGGAAGGATGGCGGCAAGGAAGGAAGCCCTCAGGTTGGCAGTAGGAATACTCTCATCTTTTTAGATCAGTTGCATAGACTCCTGAATAGAGCTGGACAGTAAGAACAATGCATTTCAATATTACTGACAGAATAGATTTCTATAAAAATAAGCATAAAATATTTTAGGTGCAGTATACATTGATCAACTTAATTTAACAATTTTACATAAAATTAAAAATTAAATGCCATGAAATAAAAATAAGTAAGTAAATGAAATGTATCTCTTTAAAAAGAGATAAAATTAGACTCTACCAAATAAAAAATTCTGTGTGATCTGAGGCAGAGAGGAAGAAGTGAGGGCCTCAGAGAAATGCCAGGCTTCTACAATCACATGGGTCTGACACATTCAAACTCTCAAGATGTGGATACTGTCCTGAGCTCCTTGGGACATGTTCACCTAAGACCTCAGAGTAAAACTAACCTATCTCTAAGCCTGTTTGCACTTTTTTGTCATTAAATTATGGTGTGACTACATTAAGATTACCCTTCATCATTTTGCATTCATCATAAATAGTCACTGGGGATTATATGTTTATTGAAATATGAAATCTATGATAAATAACTAAAAGAAAATGTTTCTTGCTGTTAATAGTTATTTCTTGAAGTTAGTGCAATGGTTAGGCAGGTAAAAGTGCTGAAAAGTAGCTTGATGAGCCCAGTTTGATCTCCAGAAACCACAAAATGGAAGGATTGAATTGACTACTGAAAGCTGTGTTCTAACTTCCACACATGAACTGAGGCAATTGTGTGCCCACACATACACACACACACAAATAAGTGCAAAAGAATATTCACAACAAATATTTGTTTCTTGTTGTTGGTGCCATAGAGGAAATTATTTTCTCTCAATTTTTATTCCATGTTGAAAATGAATATATTAGGAATAAACCTATATTTAGTATTGCTAACATCCTACCTTAAAGATGTTTTAAAACTTTGGTACATAACTTTATAAATGGTGTGTATGTGTGTGTGTGTGTGTGTGTGTATACATACACACACACACATACACACACACACACACACACACATATATATAAATGCATCTATAGTGCAGCATATAAAGAAATTAAAGGCAAGAAGTGATGCTTAATTTAGTCAGAGCCACACCTACTCACACCTAATTCACAGTGAATGAGAATGTAAAGCCATCAGTTACTTTTTTTTTCTTTTTTTTGGTGGAGCTGAGGATCGAACCCAGGGCCTTGCGCTTGCTAGGCAAGCGCTCTACCATTGAGCTAAATCCCCACCCACCCCCTTTTTTTTTGCCATCAGTTACTTTAAGCAAGAGAACAGCAGCTTTGGAAAGGTCAGACAGTTGGAGAAAGAACAAATCCCAAAGAAATAAGAAATAATTACAACTAGGTGAGTTGCAGAAGCCATAGTGCTGGAGAAAAAGGATGTGAGTGAGGCAAAGAAAATAAATAATACAAGGAAGTGTGTGAGTGTGTGTGTGTGTGTGTGTGTGTGTGTGTGTGTGTGTGTGCGCGCACGTGCACAGATGCCCGCAGGGGCACTGACTCCTTGGAGTTACAAATGTTTGTGAATTACTTGATTTAGCTGCTGGAATAAAATCTCTGGTCCTTGTGACTTAGCAACAAGTCTTCTTAACTGCTGAGCCATCTCTGCAGCCCCAGTAACACAACTCTTTAAAGCAGTGTTTCTAGTAAACAAGCAAGAGCACAAATGTTACAGATGACCATTAGCAGCCGGCCATCAGATGGGCACGTTCTGTTGTCATCAAATAGTAATCGTTCTAACATGCAAGAGGAATGCATTTGCTTTCATTTATTCTTTGAAAATTTCATACAGGTGTACAATGTATCTTGATTGTAACTACCCCTCACACCCCCTCTAGTTTCCCCAGGATCCCTCATCTCATCTCCCTCCCAACCTCTTGTTCTCTACTTATATTTTCTTATTTATTTTTAACATCCCGACTTTAGTTAGTACTGCCCATATGTGTGTGAGTTTGAGGTCATCCACTGGGGCACTGGGAACAAACTAGTGTCCACACTTACAGAAAAAAAGTGACTCTTCCTTCCCCAGTAGCCATCAACTCTCCAAATGTAATTAATAATACATACAATCAGTAGCTAGCAAGACCCCTCCACTTTATGCTTCTAGTAGTCACTCTCTTCTACCCAGTGGTTACAATTCCCATTTTTATCGAAGACTTTTTGAGATAATCTCACTATTTAGTTCAGGTTAGCCTCAAACTTGAATTTTCCCTGTCTCAGCCTCCCAGGTACTTACTACTGATAGTAAATTGATTCATCTTTATATTTTGTAATAAGGACATTAAACAAATACACTACTGTCTTTAAACATCAACACAATATATGAATTGTATTCACACTGTTTGCAATCACAGGTTTCTATGATAAGTATTGTATAGAATTTTATTGTGAAAATGTATAAAAGTTTATCCATGGGGATGCTGATAGACATTTGGGTTATTTCTCAGGTTTAGGTTACAGGCACATTGCAAGTATGCTGCCATCAGCATTCTACTTGATGGACTCTGGTGAATGTAGGTACACATTTTGTTGAAGAGAGAACTGTGGGTTACCTGTACTTATCATCACAAGATACACACACACACACACACACACACACACAAAAAAATAGCTGGGTTCGTTTACACCAGTGGTTCTCAATCTGTGGTTCATGACCCCTTTGCGATCACATATCAGATATACTGCCTATCAGATATTTATATTACAACTCATAACAGTGGCAAATGACACTTATGAAATAGCCATGAAATAGTTTTATGGTTGGGGGTCACCACAACATGAGGGACTGTCATTAAATGGTCACAGAGTTAGGAAGGTTGAGAACAGCTGCTTTTCATTGCTATCAGTTAACATGGGAGAGCTCCAGGTCCTCACCCCAGGCAACACCTGACACTTTTAGGCTTTTCGTAGCCTACACATGCCAGTATGAATCCTACATCAGGAGAGATTCAATGCATTTTTCCTCCCAGAAACTGGAAAAGTCAATGTCCATTTGCCTGTTTGTTGGCACAGTTGTTCCTTTTCTTGCCAGTTTTTGAAGGGCGATGTACACGCCTTGCCATGTGTCACACGGTGAATACCATCTTCGCTTTTGTGCCTGATGTTTGCGTAGTTTATCTTTTTTTCACTAAAGTATTCAATGTTTATTTACTCCAATCTGTAATTTTGTGGATAACATATTTTTTGTGGCTTCATTTCCAAACCTTGCCTACTACAAATCACAAAGAAGATACGTGTTTTATTTTTCATGTTTAGCTCTAATGTTTTTCTGAAATTTCATTTGGCAAGAGCCATTTAAGGAGAAAGACAGGTTTGTTTGTTTTTTCCATTATATAATCTCATTAATGTAATAGTGTCCAAGGAAAATACACTTATAGTGAAATGTGGGACGCCATTTCTGTACCCCAAACACTTAGTTAAGTTGGAAGTGGAGTGTGGAAGCAAATGGAGAATTTGGGATTCAATAGTTTTCCTCTAGGATGAGAAAAAAAATAGGAGATATGATTAGAAATACCAAATATAAAGCATTTTTTCCTACAAAGATGCAAAACTTAAAAAAAATTCAAGCAATTCTTATAAAAACAAAGGAGGCAGTGAAAATGCCCATTATGTCTCTTATCTTCGGTAATATACTATTTGTCAAGGTCACTTAGAACACAATTTTTATTTAGAAACATCACAGACAGTACACTAGAAGGCAGTTCCTCCCAGAGCACCCAGACTCAATCCTCTAACGGACCCGAGGGAATGGGGACATAATTACTGCACCATTTTGCAAACAAAACTTGTTTAAGAGGCTCCTGTCTTCCTCCTCTGGGGCCTTTAGTCTTGGAGCCTGGAGAGGTGGCATCCTTCTTGTCTTGTGGGTGTGGGGAAAACTCCTCAGTGTCACACTGCCTAGCTTGGTTCTCAGGATCCTATAAATACCTCTTAGAGTTTGGAAATGGGACATGCTGAATGAATGGGACCCACCCCAGCTGCTCAAGGGTGGCAAGGGCGTCATATGTAATACTAGCAGCGCTCACGGTGGCGCAGGTGGCACTGGACTGGTCTGAGCCGTCCTGTGGTCTCCGTGGGGCAGGTCTCCCTTGTGTGTGCGCTTTTGCTGCAGGTCCTGCGCAGTCCCTGCATCTGAGGGTGTGCACAGTCCGCTGGAGCTTCCAGCAGCTCCTGCGCGTTCTCAGCTTAGGTGAGAAGACCTTGGAATTTGGGTGCCCCAGGCGCCAGGGATGCAGGGTTGGGGGGCTTGATTTGAAGCCACTGTGAGGTCACGGGAACCGGGGCGCGGGACCGCCTGGGCTTGGACATCCGGGATTTGCGACAGGATCCCGGAAGCACACAGTTGTCAAACTCCTGGAGCCACTGCAACTGTGGGCCACTTCCTGCAGCTCCGCCCCCAGGCAGATCTGGAGGGGTTGGGGCAGAGACCGAGCCTCAGGGGTTGGGGAAGAATGGGGCTCAGAGCACATGCTGTGCAGCCACATGGACTGGATGAATCTAATACGCCTTTAGGTTGTCTGCCTGGGTCTCAGCTTGGTAAGAGCTCCTGGCTGCTGAGCTCCTGGCTTTGGATGGCGAAGATGGAGAAGAAAGTCAGTTCCATAGATAGGTACCCAGGACGGAATGCATGTGGGATTTACCTAGAACTGTCTGCTGGTTCCTGTGGGCAGCCTGGAAGGCTTTACCGAAATATAACTTTTATGTATATGGCTCCCCACCCAAAAGAACCCACTTAAAATGAGTTCTATTTTTATGATTATAAAACATAAACCCAAAGGGCAGAGAGTATAGATGAGAAAATAAATATCAAAGGCAACAGCACATTATTGAAAAAAATACATATTAAATGGAGAAATACTATAATTGAGGGAAAGACTTGATAGCCTTTAGTTAGACATAGTGTTGTTAACCACATATGTGTAATATATGCATATAGAAACATGTGTATGAACTATGTGTGATATAGGCAATGAAAAATTTCAGAGGGCAGGGAAGGTAAAGGAGAGGGATTTGTAGAAAGAGAAAATCAAAGGAGGACTCACCATCCTGGGCACCATTAGCTGCTCTTAACCTGTGCAATGCGTTCAATTTGGAACAAAATTAACATAGTATGCTAAAAGACAATAGTGAGAAATCATGAAGAATGAGGAAACTTAACAAAAAATTTTACTGACTTGTAAGATCCGGGATTTATTGAGGAATAAATTATTAGATTATTTTCAGAGTCCTTTGAACAGAGCCTCAGTAACTAATGATCAACAGCAATCACCAATTAAGGAAAATAATTTTAACAGTCCACATCCTAAGTGTTTAATCACTGAGATGATGAACTCCTTCTTTCATCTATTTTTTTATTTACCTAAGAGTCTTGCAATGTATCCCAGGCTAGATGTGAGCTCTCCTGCCTCAGTCTCCCCAGTGCTGGGATTATAAGCATGCAGCAAACATGCCTGGAACAAACTACTCTTTAAGATCATACCTACAGTAAGATGGGGATTGTCATTAACATTGAGTAAAGCATTCTTCAAAATGCCTTTTTAAAGAAGTCATAATAGAATATAGTGGATTATTAATTTATACGGATGAAAATCTATCTTTCAAAAATTCAGAGTCATGATCTGATCAATAACAATTTCTTGAATGAATCATTGAATTAACAAGAAATAACAATACAAACAAAACTATTCCTTTAATTACTTAACCATTAAAATGTATGATTTTTAAAAGCAAAAGATTACTATTAGTTGTAATTACAACCTATATATTCTTTTGTCCTTTCTTTAGGAAAACCTACATAATTTTAAGCAGTTTCATGGTAGTGCTAGCCTGGTCATGTCAGTGCAGAATAACACAGATCTGACTCCAGCTTCCTTTGTTCTGAATGGAATCCCAGGCCTGGAAGACATACACGTCTGGATTTCCTTCCCATTCTGTTCCATGTATGCAGTGGCTATGGTTGGGAACTGTGGTCTCCTCTATCTCATCTTTTTTGAGGACTCCTTGCACAGACCCATGTACTACTTTTTAGCGATGCTTTCTCTAACAGACCTTGTCATATGCTCTAGTACGATCCCTAAAGCCCTCTGCATCTTCTGGTTTCATCTTAAGGAAATTGGATTTGATGACTGTCTTGTCCAGATGTTCTTCATCCATACCTTCACAGGGATGGAGTCTGGGGTGCTCATGCTCATGGCTCTGGACCGCTATGTAGCCATCTGCTACCCGCTGCGTTACTCCACCATCCTCACCAATCCGATCATTGCCAAGGTTGGGTTTGCCACCTTCCTAAGGGGAGTGCTACTAATTATTCCATTCATGTTTCTCACTAAGCGCCTGCCCTACTGCAGAGGCAATATACTAAACCATACTTACTGTGACCACATGTCTGTAGCCAAGTTGTCTTGTGGCAATGTCAAGGTGAATGTCATTTATGGTCTGATGGTTGCTCTCTTGATTGGGGGCTTTGACATCCTGTGCATCACAGTCTCCTACACCATGATCCTGAGGGCGGTGGTCAGCCTGTCCTCAGCAGATGCTCGGCAGAAGGCCTTCAGCACCTGCACTGCCCACATCTGTGCCATCGTTTTCTCCTACACCCCAGCCTTCTTTTCTTTCTTTTCCCACCGGTTTGGGGGGCACACCATCCCTCCATCTTGCCACATCATTGTGGCTAATATTTATCTGCTTTTGCCTCCCACCATGAACCCTGTTGTCTATGGAGTGAAAACCAAGCAGATACGAGACTGTGTCATAAGGATTCTTTCAGGGTCTAAGGATTCCAAAGGCCACAGCATATAAATAAGCTTTGCCAGGGGGACAGAGAAGAATTACAGCTAATTGTCTGTTGAGGCAGAAGCTGATAAAAATCCTGGTAGATGAACTTCCTTAACAAGGCAATAAAATCTGGACCATGTTAAATGTATTTCTTTCAACTGCCCTGGCAAGTCCAATAAGCTTCCTATGACTCTAAGTTCTCACTTTTTTTTTTTTGGTATTGGTTTTTTGAGATAGGGGTTCTGTGTGTAGCCATGGATGTTCTTAATGTTGTTCTGTATATCAGGCTGACGTTCAACTCACAGAGATCCTCCTGTCTCTGCCTCTGACATGCTGGGATTAAAAGCATGCATCCCCCTTGCCTGACAGCTCCTTACTCTTTTGCAGAATTAATCTAAAGGATAGACCAGGTTTCATTTGACAAAACCCAGTGAAAAATGAGTAAAGAATGAGGACTTTAAGTTTTGTTTTAATACAGAAACTTTAATTTTTAAGATATTTGTTGCTTCCACTAGAATATATGTAAATATATGTATTTACAAAGATACAAAATACTTACTTCTCCAAGTACTTCTTTCTTTATGAAAAAAACAAGGATATTTCCCATAAAGTCATGACCACAATGCACTTTAAATATCTAGACATCTCAATAGAATCTTATTAGGCTAGCTAGGTTTCTTTATCAAAGCCACTGGCATAATTACTTAACAGAACAACTGACTGGTCCATTTCCTTCAAGAGGGCCTTAAAGAGCCTGAAGTCCAGAAAGAGAGATAATTCTCTGAAACACATATAAGAAAATGTATATATTTTCCCCTAAAGACACCATAAGAGAAACTATCCAATTTTTTAAAAGTTGTATCCAATTGTGAATATAGTAAAGTTAAATGTTTTTCTAATATTTAAAGATTCTACTAAAGTAATAAAAACAGTTCAGAGAAATAGTAGTTTTTTTTTCGAGAAATGGTTTCTCTGTGTAGTTTTGTGCCTTTCCTGGAACTCACTCCGTAGCCCAGGTTGGCCTCAAAGTCACAGAGATCTGCCTGGTTCTGCCTCTCTAGTGCTGGGATTCAAGGCATGTGCCACCATTGCCTGGCGAAGTAGTATTTTTATATTTAATGTTTCATTCATTAGATTTTACAAGGAGTTCAGAGGAAAACAATTTCTATCCTTATCTTTTTCTGTCCAGCAATCAAGAAAACACATGCTTTCTCTCATATTAGTGAACTATAGTCATCAAACTTCATTCATTCATTCCATAAATCCTTTTGTACTGTATCACATTTAATGACCTATGAGATGACACCATTTATAATATAGGTGCTGGAGACAATTACCAAGATCCACAATTAGTCACAATGCACAGAATAAGTGCCTATAGGATGTCCAACACCAACAGATGCAACTAAATTGTAACCTATACACCTAAGGCTCAGGGAAAATGATGGAAGATGGGGTGGTATGATTATCAGAACCAGAGGGTCAGGACACTTGCTGCTAGATAGTACTTTCTAGACACCACAGGGAATTTGCACCCATTAAACCCTAACAATGTGGTTGCCTAAAACAAGATTTCCCTAATGTAAACACCAGTGGGCATTCCAGTGAATGGGAGAAATTTCAGAAGGTCATACTCCAGGTGAGGAACTACAAGTAGCCAATGGATTCTGGGAGAGAAGAATAAGTTTACCCCAGGAACCAATCTCCTAATAGCTTATCTAATATGAACTGGTCAACCCTAAAATGTACATAACCATCAACACTAAATGAATTTTGTAGATGTGGTATTTATACACACACATACACACACATATGCCTAATATGTCAATAATTAAAGAAGAGTTCATGGATTTGAAATGGGATGGGGGAGCAAGGGATGAGTTGGAAAGGAGATTGGGGGATGGAAATTATGTAAATAAAATACTACTATATGAAATTCTTGAAAGAATAAAAAATATTTAAAGAATTGCAGTTGGATTATGGCTTATTTTGTAAAGTTCTTATCAGAATCATAAGAATCCTATAATACCCAGAACTAATAGAAATTAACTAGGGGTGCTGGCATGAGCTTGTAATCCCAGCATTTAGGAGCTGGAAACAGGAGGATCCCTGTGACTTGCTGGCCAGCTAGCCTAGTCTAATTGCTACATCCATAGATTGCTACATCTCTCAACCTTCATCCAAAAAGCTTCTTGCAGCTGGGCGGTGGTGGCATACGCCTTTAAACCCAGAACTTGGGAGGCAAAGCTAGGCAGATCTCTGTGAATTTGAGGCCAGCCTGGGCTACAGAGTGAGTTCCAGGAAGTGCTCCAACGCTACACAGAGAAATCCTGTCTCAAAAAACCAAAAACCAAACAAACAAACAAAAACAAACCAAAAAACCCCAAAAAACCAAAACCAAAACCAAAACCAAAAAGCTTGCAGTAAATGGAAATTAACACAGGAACTTAACTGGTCACTATTCAGAGAAAGAGAAACTGTGGACTTCTCAGTCCTAGATGGAAAGTACTTTATCATACCCCTATACTCATCCACAAGGCTCAGGCATTTTCATGGATGATGGTGTGAAAAGATTGCAAGACATGGTGGCTAACTTCAAGAAACCTGTTTTAGACCCACTGCAAGGCAGATGCACATATGAACTCACAGGAATTGTGAGAGCATGCCTAAGACCTACACAAACTCATACCAGACAAATACCAGGATGGATGGGGAGAGAGGCATACAATCCCACCGTTAGCAGCTACTGAAATTTCATGACTTGTGGGAGAAGGAGAGTCAGTTTTCTTTAAACTGGTAGGCCACCACAATCCAGGGCAAGCCAATATTCCCAAGAGTAGCTGGGCAGCATGAAGTGGCTGTTTGTTTGCTTGCTTAAAAGACAGACAAAGGGAAGAAGAATTAACAAAGGTGGGTGGGTATGGAAGTGAGGGTGGAGGGATTGGATATGAGAGTAGTTGGGAGAAAGGAGCTGAATATTATTAGAATTTACTGTCACTAGCTACAAGGATTGTCTACACAAAATACACTACACTTGTGAAAAAATATCATTTTTTATTAGTCTGAAAGTGGAAACAACTCATATGCTCACTCAGACCTGGGGGATAAAAAAAAAATAAGGACTATCAGAGCCAGAGGTTACTCAGTCACAAATAAATGGAAGAATGATACTTGTAATAATGTGCTAGACACAAAACTAAATACTGTATAATGCAATTTATAATAAATATCCTGAATAAATAAATAAATAAAAAATGCATTCCTCTTGCGTGTTAATGTTTTCTGAGGCAAAGCGAAGGTGTAATAAAAATGGTCATTTATAACTATCAAGTTTCTACTTGAGATAATGGAAATACCTTTGGACTGTGGTGATGGTTGCCCACCATTGTGAGTACACTAAGAGTCTCTGAATTGTTTACATCAAAGTGCTAAGATGCCTAACACAGTTTTCTATGAATATCACCTTTATAAAACAATGAGTTGTAAATTCTTTTTTTGATTTTTTTTTTTTTTTTTTTTTCGAGACAGGGTTTCTCTGTGTAGTTTTGGTGCCTTTCTTTGCTCACCCTGCCTGTACCTGCCTGCCTCTACCCCTGAGTGATGGGATTAAAGGCATGTGCCACCACCTCCCAGCTGCCTGTAAAAATGTTTTAAAGCATGGATGCTGGAGAGATAGTTCAGTGGTTAAAAGTACTGGCTGTTTTTGAAGAGAACACCTGTGGTGGAATTGTGTTACCCAAAATATTGTGCACCCTAATAAATTTATCTGGGGTCAGAGAACAGACAGCCACTAGATACAGAGCCAAAAATGGTGGCTAGAAAATGGGTCAGAGCAAGCCATAGCAGAAGTTGGGCAGTGATGGTGCACGCCTTTAATCCCAGCACTTGGGAGGCAGAGCTAGGGGGATCTCTGTGTGTTCAAGGATACAGTCAGCATGGAGACACACACCTTTAATCCCAGAAAGTGAGCCTTTATGGAGTGACAGCAGAAAGAGAAAGATATATAAGGCATGGAGACCAGAAACTAGTAGCATTTGGCTGGTTAAGCATTTGGCTGGTTAAGTATTTGGCTGGTTAAGCTTTCAGGCTTTGGAGCAGCACAGTTCAGCTAAGATTCATTTGGGTGAGGACTCAGAAGCTTGCAGTCTGAGGAAACAAGACCTGCTGAGGAACTGGCAAAGTGAGGTAGATGTGTCTTGTTCTGTCTCTCTGATCTTCCAGCACTCACCCCAATAAGTGGCCTCAGGTTTGATTTTATTAATAAATACCCTTAAGTATTCCTGCTGCAAACACCCACATAGCCCCTCACAATCTTCTGCAGCTCCAGTTCCAAGGAATCCAGCTCCCTCTTCTGCCCCCTTGGGTATCAGACACAAGCACAGTACAATTATATATGTGCAAGCAAAACAATCATAAACAAATTAAAAATAAATAAATCTTAAAAGAAATTTTCTCTCCATGATTTAAAAAAATTTCTTGCAAAATAAAAGAAGCTACATAAGAAAACAAAAACATTCATGTTTTAATATTGTATCATTGAGGCTTCTACTAAAATCTTTAATTTACATTTATTAAGAAATGGAATACTAGAGTAGGGCAGATGACAGATGGATCACAGATATGTATTGACTAGAAAAATATAGTTTATTTATACATCATATAACTTAAGGTTGCTTTTTATCTTCTTCAAAATACATTTACATTTTTCAGGATTTATAAAAATATGTAACATTATTGATATCTTTAAAGAAACATAAAGTTAAAATCAATTATTGGTTTAATATTGCTATTGTCACTGTTGCATTGTTGCCATAAGATTTACCGTCTAATTATTTATGATTTCACATGTATGTATATTCTTCAATTTTTGATAAATTTTGACAATTCATCCACAACCTCACTGTACCAAAACTGGAGCCTAAATTGTCTGATCCTTTTAAAATAATTGTTACCCTGACTTGGGAAATACTGAAAATTCAATGATATAAACATAAATATAGATATGTAAAAATGAATAAACAAGATAACATATGGATGTGTACTTCTTAGTGGTAGAAACATTCTACATTACTTGCTTTCAGCTTTCTCCTTTCCTGTTTGTATCCCTTTCTCCTTCACTTGTCTTATTGTTCTAGCTGAGACATCAAGAAATCATATTGAATAGGATGAGGGAGAGCAACATCCTTGTCTTGTTCCTGATTTTGGTGGAAATGCTTTGAGTTTTTCTCCATTTAGAAAGTTGTTCCTTGTGTGTTAGCTTTATGATGTTGAGCTATGTCCCTGCATCCCCAGATTCTCTAAGATTTTCATTATGAAGGGTGATGGGTTTTTCAGAGGCCTTTTCTGGATATAATGAAATGATTCTGTAGTTTCTGTATTTCAGTCTACTTAGGGAGCAGATTCCACTTATTGATTTATGGATGTTGAAACATCCCTGTATCTCTAAGATGAAGGTGACTTGATCTTGGAGGATAATCTTTTTGATAGGTTTTTAAACTCAGTTTGAAAAGTGCTTTACAGAGAATGTTTGCCTCCATGTTCATCAGAGATGTTGTGCACCAGAGTGTCTAACAAAGAACCACAACTCTGTAATCAATGCTACAGTCCCTACTGTTCATAAATAGCTTTTGTTCATTTTTTCCCTCTTGCTTGCACATGCCAATAAACTAAGAGGCCCTTATTTATGATCCATGCACACTTTCACATCCTCCTATGACATTGCTCCTCACACCAATGCCTTCTTTTCTAATGTTCTCAAAGATTCCTTTGAGATATGTAACACAGATTTTCTTTTAAAGACTGAGTGCAGTTGTGGTTATCAAGGTGTTTAGAAGCCAAGGGCCATGCACATGCCTGTATTAGAGGACAGTGACTTTTCCTTTGGAACAAGACCCTGAACATCTGGACCGCATTGTCTTGATCTTGGTGTGTGGCTGCACAGAAACTAGGTATTAAAGAGCACACAATGGTGATAGGATGGTGGGGGCAGGACAGTTTTTAAGGCAGTATGATATAGTGGAAAGAGGCTTTGGTTGCCTATGAGTTGGTTGTATATTATCCTAAGAAATAGTTTTGATTCTAGTCACTATCTTTTATAAAAATTTTTAAAAATATATTTATTAAAATTTTTTCATTTTACATACCAACTTCAGTTCCCCCTACCTCCCCTTCTCCTGCCTCCTCACTTCCCTCCTACTCTCCCCCCATTCACTCCTCAGAGTGGGTAAGGCCTCCCATGGTAGTCAACAAAGTCTGGGATACCAAGTTGAAGGAGAGCCCACCCTCCCCATTGTATCAAGGCTGAGCAAGGTATCCCACCACAGGGAATGGGTTCCAAAAAGGCAGTTCATGCACCTGGGATAAGTCCTGGTCCTATTGCCAGGGACCCCACAAACAGATCAAGCCACACACCTGCCACCCACATTCAGTGGGCCTAGTTGGGTCCCATGCAGGTTCCCGAGCTGTCAGTCCTGAGTCAGTGAGCTCCAATCTAGTCACTAACTTTTTTTTTTTAAACCTTTCTAGAGCATTATTGGGAGAGAAAGGGAGGGAGGGAGGGGAGGGGAGGGAGGGAGAGAGAGAGAGAGAGAGAGAGAGAGAGAGAGAGAGAGAGAGAGAGAGAAACTGCATGGAGGGGAGAGAATATGGAAGGAGAGCGTGGGGAAAAAGTCTAGTCACTATCTTGATAGTAGAAGTGTTAAGGAGAATTTGGGCTCTTAATTCTCAGATCCATAATTCAGTTATATTTCCATGATGATTATGAGTATTTATTACTTGCCTTAAGCATAGAGTATATAGTATCGATGGTTCTGCTGTGATGGAAGTCAGGTATAAATTACCCAAGGAGAAATGGAGAAAGAAGAGAAAGCTAGAGAACTGCCTTTGATCAGTCAGCGTGCCACTGTGTCAGCCCTGACTTTCCCTTAGGCACAGGTTTCATTTTAGTGACAGAAGACTCATTTATGATGTTTAATCCTTTGTGATGATACCAGAGGAACTTAGTCTCATATGAAGATAAAACTGTAGATATTAAAGACGGCTTATTGAGGAGGTGCCATTATTGTCTACGGTACTTGTAACAGAGAATAAACATCTTGTGATCTGTAAACTACTGTTTTATTTTATGTTTCAGGTAGGGTCTCGATCTGTAACTCAGGCTGGCCTGGAGCTCACTATGTAGCTCAGGCTCCTTGAACTCGTGGCGATCCTCCTGTCTTGGCTTCCCATGTGCTGGTATTACAAGTGTGAGCCACCACATCTGGATAGAGTACTGCCTTGTGAGTGATTATAGCCATGTATTGATGTTACTGTTTCAACATATCTGTCCATACTGAAAATAGCATGAGGTAAATTCTTAACAAGAACAATTAAGTTATAATATCTTGGAATTGAGTTTGGTAAATGTATTTTGTGTTCTGATCATTAGGTATTACTTTGACATGTGTAGGTCTCTTGCTGAGTTTGGCAAATGTACTCAGAACAAGATTTAAAGTTGTAACAATCTACTCTTAATAATTAAAGCTGTAGTATGGATATGCACAATACCTTGGTAGAGTTTATAATAAATACTCTTCAGAAAACAGCATATTTATCAGAAATATATTTTTGTGTTTTTGATTTGTGGATCTCTATGTTTTTCCTAATTTCAGTATTAGTTTCTATTGTGCAGCTTCTACACAGAGTGGAGTTGGGCTAGTCATGGACATTAAGGATATTCTATTTGCAACAACGTGTGACGATTTAGTACATACTACACATTGTTCTGGAAATGACTTTACTCTATTTTCTGACAATCAATTACATAAGTGTATATATGCTTGGTGTATGTATATACAGGCACATACACAAACACACACACATATATGTATATATACAACTTATAGTTTTTATTTCTTTTAATAATATCTGTTAAGGTAATCTGAAAAATATAATATATGCAAATATGAAGCACACATTTATAGGCCTGAGAAAAAGACATAATGGCATTTTGGTTTTCATAGAAACATAAATTTTATGTTATTGGGCTGATTTGTTCTTTTAATAAAAATACAAATTTATAGCTTTTTTTCGCCTTCTTGTTGTTTGTTTAAGAACAATTAATTAATGCTGAAAAAATTTTAGATGCAACAAGAATCTGATTATGTGATTTAAGTGACATCTCCATTTAGCAATTTGTGTTCTGTCAAAGTAAGAACTTTAACCAAACCTAGAGATGAATCAGTGGGATCCATTAGCTGTCCACTCACCACTTTCTGATTCTTGATCTAGCTTTTTCTTGTTTTTACCTCCATATTACCCGAAGTTACTGTACGTTTAATTTGTGGTATAGTTTCATTATTGCAATATGTTTATATTTGCGCTGAGGGTCAAACCCATAGCCTTGCGCTTGCTAGGCAAGCACTCTACCACTGAGCTAAATCTCCAACCCAAAATTATATTTTTTTATGGCAACTCCTTTTGTGTTTTGCATACAATGTTAGAATTAAGTTTAATAATGTCAGGTAATAATGATTAATCTGGCCACTCATTCAAAAATATGTTTTCATCTGATCGCTATCACATAACTTGCTAAATAGTGCCAATAGAAAAATACAGAACATTTGTTATAAAATTAAGACTTTTAAATTTATAATTGATCCCAAAATATAAGAAGATTTTATACAACCACAGTTAAAATTTCAAACTAAGATTGATCACTCTATTTCTTTATTAACTACAATATTAAGTCAGGGATTCTGTATTACTCAAGACAGAGCTGAATGTTTCTAGAGTAAGTGAAGTTTTAGAAGGGTTTGGGGGTGATGATGACCTAAAAGGAAATATTTTGCAATCATACCAGTTAGACATGAGTAGACAATATGACATCAACAAGAAGGAATTCTCTGCCCCTTTCTGTTAGACAGGATCATAACCATATTCAGCTCTAAGAACAAGAAACATGTCTTGTTAGGTTCTAAAATTTTCTTTGGCTTTATAATATTCCAAGAATATATATTTTGAAGAACACTATTATGAACATGTAAATGAGACAACAGTAACTCTCAAGAAAACTGGTCTGTTAGCCTCCAGTGCAAACCCATAAGAGCAAAACAGGATGTACTGAGAAAAAGTGAGTAATAAACAATCCAATGCCATTGATTCATCTATGAACCCAATGCTAAATAACCACTTGTAGTGACTGGAAGTTTATTCTGAGAGACCTTAGAAACATTACAAGTAAATACTGATCAGGTGTGACAAAGGTCAAATGAGGCATTTGATCAACTAGAGGTTGAACCCAATTTTCACACTTAAGTTTGACATCCTCTGGACCCTCCACTGGTCCAAGAACACTGGCATCCAGTGTTCCACATGCTGCTGTGGGATTAAGATCAGTGGGGTCCTCCTGGAAAAATGAAGGCTCTCAGGAGAAGATATATGAAAGTGTAATTAAAGATGTCTCCAGTGAAGGAAGCTCCCTTTATGAGAACCCCTAGCAAACCTCACAGGTTCATGAAATTCCCTTATCACAAGAAGTTTCTAGATTTCTAAAGTCTTTTAGGCATATATTGATCATCAAGTTATAACCTTAGGTATAAAGTAATCAATAAATCATCTGCAATTAGCAAGATTTAATAAAAACTAACGTATAAGGAAACAAGTCCTAAAAGTAAATAAAATCAACCTAGAAATGACATGAAACCTGCAAAGTACACGTACATTATACAACAGTGTGGTGGCCAATTTTGTCATCTTGACAAGTCTTAACATCTTTCAGCAGACAAATCTTTGGGCATGTCTGTTAGGGAGCTCTTAGACTGGAAATACTTACCTTGAATGTGGGTGACAGCTTTTCATGTCCTAGAGCTCCAGCATAAATAAAAACGAGAAAACAAGCAGAGCCCTCGTGGTAATTTTTGTGATTTCTGACTGCAAATGCGATGTGATCTGCTGTCTCATCTGCCTACTGCCATGATAGACTCATCTGCTGTGATAGACTGAATCTATCAACTCAAACTGTATAACAAAACAAACCCGACCTTCCTTAAGTTGCTTTTGTTGGGTATCGATCACAAAACAAAGATTGTAATTTATATGCTTACATATTTATTGACAGATTCACAAGTAATGGAGGGTTAAGTTTTGCCATTAATGCTTGAAGAAGTCTCATCTATACATTACTGCCATTTACTCAGTTACAAGTGTCAGGCTACAAAAAACATTGCTAGATTACAGTGAGGATCAAATCTGTGACTATATAAAAAGTTCTTAGTACAATACTTGCTGTATAGTAAACATAAATACAAGCTACTAATTTAAAATGAGAAAAAAAGAATTATCCTAAACATATTTGTTATATCATGATGAGATGCTAACAAATGAACTTTTCCTTAAGAAAATATGAAATTGAGACAGGCATGATGGAGCATACTTGTGATCCTAATCATTTGAAGGCAAAAGAGCAGAAGCTCAGGAGTTCAAGGACATTCTCAGCTTCAGAGTAAATTTGAATCCAGCCAGGGTTATATGAGAACTTTTCTTAAAAAAGAAAAAGAAAGCTGGGTGGTGGTGTCACACACCTGTAATCCCAGCACTCGGGAGGCAGAGACAGGTGGATCTCTGAGAGTTCGAGGCCAGCCTGGTCTACAAAGTGAGTTCCAGGACAGCCTCCAAAGCTACAGAGAAACCCTGTCTTGAAAAACAAAAACAAAACAAAACAAAACAAAACAAAACAAAACAAAAAAAGAACTCACAAAAAACAAAAAACCAAATGGTAATGAGTCTAATTGTGAACATTTACATAAGATATAGCAATGATGCTATGAAAAAGAACAAAGGAGGTTATTACCCTTGTTCATGGTATTACCCATGTTATTACCCCTGAACTTGATAGTAAGACCCTATTGCTGGAAACCTCATACCTGGGTCACAGAACATGGAGAAAGAAAGCTGGTAATGGCCTGTAATTTCTCCTCTACCAGAATCTGCTACACAGGCTGGTAGAGAATCTGCTACACAGGCTGGTAGAGGAGCAAAGTCATCAATAGTCTTAACCCAACAATGAATCTGCCAGTATGGTCATGACTGACTTGGCGGTTTTTGGTATCTTAGATGTTACAGAGGTAATCAATGAATTTCTGATTGGATTTAGGGCTCTCTCCATAAAATAGAACTCATGCTTGGTTTTGAAAAACTGGCTAGGAGCCCACAAATGCGTACATCATAGGCATTAGTAGAGATGTTACTTTTTTTTTTTTGTGAAACAGATATAATATCAAACTGCCTTGTAAATATGTACTTACACACACACAAAATTTATGGATTAATGAAGAATAGAAACTACTGTAGGAACTCCCATCTAGACCAGAGGTGAGTGCCTGGGGTCACACCCAGAGAGGCTCACCCCTGGGTCCCAGCCCTGGGCACTGGGCATTCAGGGGAAGACCTGCACAAATTGGCCACAGGTTCTGGCCAGAGGGCAGGACCCCCTCCTCCCTGCCCAACCGCACCAGGAAGGTTCCTCTTCTACAGGACCCCTGGCACACCCAACAATCTCCACGCCCTGCCCCCACACCCATCCCTCCCAGACCCAAGCCACTTCCTGAGACTTAGAAACCAGCAACCAGCTCCCATCTGGACCAGAGGTGAGTGCCTGGGGTCATACCTAGACAGGCTGCCCCTATGTCCCACCCCTGGGCACCAGCCATTCAGGGGAAGACCTGCCCAACTTGGCCCCATTTTCTGGCCATTGCGGGAAGGTTCCCCTTTTCCAAGACTGCAGGCAGACCCTGCAATCTCCACACCCTGCCCTCACACCCATCTGCCGGAGACGCCCCAGAACTGCCATCTGGACCAGAGGTGAGTACCTGGGGTCATACGTAGAGAGGCCCGCCCCTAGGTCCCACCCAACTTGGCCACACTTTCTGGCCACCCGGGGGCCCCCGGGAAGGTTCCAAGACTGCAGGCAGACCCTGCAAACTCCAACCCTGCCCCGACACCCATCTGCCGGAAACCCCAGCCACTTCTTGAGACTTAGAAACCAGCCTCCATCTCCCATCCTGCCCCAGAGCTCCCATCTGGACAAGATAGGGAGACCCCAGCCACTTCCTGAGACCCAGAGACCAGGCCACACCTCCCATTGGCCCTGGAACTCCCATCTGGACCAGAGGTGAGTGCCTGGGGTCATACCTAGAGAGGCCCGCCCCTGGTCCCACCCCTGGGCACCAGCCATTCAGGGGAAGACCTGCCCAACCTGGCCCCAGTTTCTGGCCACGGGTTGGGCCCCACTGGAAAGCTCCCCTTTTCCAAGACTGCAGACAGACCCTGCAGTCTCCACACCCTGCCCCCACACCCATCTGCCAGAGACCCCAGCCACTTCCTGAGACTTAGAGACCAGCCCCCAGTTCCCATCCTATCCAAGAGCTCCCTTCTGTACAAGATACGGAGACCCCAGTCACTTCCTGAGACTCAGAGACCACACCCCCCATCTCCCATCTGGCCAGCACTGCCACCTGGACCAGCGCTCCCATCCGGCCCAGAGCTTCCATCTGGACCTGAGAGGCTCCCTAAAATCTGTCAGCTTTGTCTGGACCAAGTGCACTGATAAGACCAAGAAGGAATCCAGGAGGAGATGGGCAGACTTAAAGGCAGAAGTACATACAACAAAAGAAAGAACAATACAGCATCACCAGAACCTAGCCCTTCTCCAACAGCTAGACCTGAACATCACAGAATGGAAGAAGCAGAAAAAAACAGCCTTATAAATAACATCATAAAGAGGCTAGAGCCTTATATAGAAGAAATAAAAAATGAAGTGGAGGAACAGACAAACAAAAAAATGGGAAGAACGCTATAAAAAGCTAGAGGAAAAGACAAAGAAAGCAGAAGAAAACAGTAAGTCCCTGAAAGAAAATCATGAAAAAGCAATGAAACAGACAGGGAAACAGTCCAAGACCTGAAGAGGGAAATAGAAAAAATGAAGAAGACACTAGCAGAAGGAACGCTGGAAATAGAAAATCTGAGTAAACAAACAGGAACTTCAGATGCAAGTATAACCAACAGAATGCAAGAGATGGAAGAGAGGATCTCTGGTGTTGAAGATACAGTAGAAGAAATAGATTCATCAGTCAAAGAAAACACTAAAGTCAACAAAGTCATGACCCAAAGTGTCCAGGAAATTTGGGACACCATGAAAAGACTAAACCTACAAATAATAGGGATAGAGGAAGGAGAATACCAACTCAAAGGCGCAGAAAGCCCGAACCTACCTAGTCTGGTGATCAGATGGCTAAACAGCCTAACTGTTGTGTTAGAACTCTCAATAACTGATGGAAGTGGATGCAGAGATCCTCAGCCAGGCCCCAGGTGGAGCTCCAGGAGTCCAATTGCCGAGAAAGAGGAGGGATTATAAGAGCGTGAATTGTTGAGACCAAGATTGGAAAAAGCACAGGGACAAATAGCCAAACTAATGGAAACACATGAACTATGAACCAAAAGCTGTGGAGGCCCCAACTGGATCAGGCCCTCTGGATAAGTGAGACAATTGAATAGCTTGATCTGTTTGGGAGGCATCCAGTCTGTGGGACCTGGACCTGTCCTTAGTGCATGAGCTGGCTGTTTGGAACCTGGGGCTTATGTGGGGACACTGCTCAGCCTGGAAGGAGAGGACTGGACCTGCCTGGACTGAATCTACCAGGTTGAGCTGAATCCCCAGGGGAGTCTTTGCCCTGGAGGAGATGGGAATGGGGGGGGGGGGGGGTGAAGGCAGGGTCAGGGTCACGAGGGGGGAGGACATGGGAACCCATGGCTAATATGTAAAATTAAATTAAATTTATTAAAAAAAGGAACAAGGTTGGGGATTTAGCTCAGTGGTAGAGCGCTTGCCTAGCAAGCACAAGACCCTGGGTTCGATCCTCAGCTCTACATAAAAAAAAAAAAAAGGAGTTCACACATATTTCTCAGGGTCTTCACCATTTTACCTTTGTGTGGATTGGCAGGCTCCAGCATGCTGGAATAATAATTGATCTTGCTGATTACTTGGATGTAATCATCATCATAAAAAAAAAGAAACTACTGTATGTGCAACTTGAAAATTAATTACTAAGAAGCAGATCTCAAATCAGATACTGTTTTAACTTAGATATTAAAAAATGATGTTCAATTTGACCAATGAGCTGTGTTTTCAGGACTGTTAGCCCCATACTATTTCCCTATGTTGCATGAGTATTCAGCTACATTTCCAGAATAAGGGTTGTATTCCTTTCTTTGAAGACAAGAACTATTAACTAGCCTGCGATCATAGTTCATTTAAGTACTGACTTGTACACTTTAAGTACACTTTCCCATAGTTACTTATTTTGTTAAACAGTCATCTGTTATGCACTATGCAAATATTTTTGCAAATATTAATATATATGTAATTCCACTAACTTTAGGAAATAAATGGTATGATTATGACTATCATTTTAAGAATAATAGTTTTCCAAACATTCTCTAGCTAGTGAAAGTTATTGTGATCTCATTCTTATATCCATCCTATGCTGTCTTTCCAGGCAATGTGATACTGTATGGGAATTTCTGACCATAGATGATGACCAGCACTTTAGCCCAGACCATGGGGTCTCCTAATCACACAGATCGGGATCCTTCCCTCTTCTTTCTCCTGGGCATCCCAGGTCTAGAGAAATTCCATATGTGGCTCTCACTTCCAGTGTGCTGTCTGGGCACAGCAACAATTGTGGGCAATATAACCATCTTGGTTGTTGTTGCCACAGAGCCAGCCTTGCACAAACCTGTGTACCTTTTCCTGTGCATGCTCTCAACTATCGATTTGGCTGCCTCCTTCTCCACAGTACCCAAGCTACTGGCTATTCTCTGGTATGGAGCTGGACATATCTCTGCTTCTGCCTGCCTGGCACAGATGTTTTTCATTCACGCCTTTTGCATGATGGAGTCCACGGTGCTGTTGGCCATGGCCTTTGATCGCTATGTGGCCATCTGCCACCCACTCCGCTATTCTACCATCCTCACTGACACCATCATTGCTCGCATTGGGGTGGTAGCTATGATGAGAGGCTCCCTGCTAATGCTTCCATGTCCCTTCCTCATTGGTCGTCTGAGCTTCTGCCAAAGCCATGTGATCCCACACACATACTGTGAGCATATGGCCGTGGTGAAGCTGGCATGTGGAGACACCAGGCCCAACCGTGTGTATGGGTTGACAGCCGCACTGTTGGTCATTGGGGTTGATTTATTCTGCATTGGTCTCTCCTATGCCCTCATTGCACAAGCAGTGCTTCGTCTCTCTTCCCAAGAAGTCCGGTCCAAGGCCCTAGGCACCTGTGGCTCCCATGTCTGCATCATCCTCATCTCTTACACACCAGCCCTCTTCTCCTTTTTTACACACCGCTTTGGCCACCATGTCCCACTCCACATTCATATTCTTTTAGCAAATGTCTATCTGCTTTTCCCACCAGCTCTTAACCCGATGGTATACGGAGTGAAGACCAGGGAGATTCGTGAAAGGGTTGCCAAGGTGTTTCAGTGGGGACAAGGAACTGGGATCAAACCATCTAAGTAACTACAGAGTATATAGAGTACAGAAAATTAAAAAAAAAATCTTTTTAAAATTAAGAAATTCTGGGTTGGGGATTTAGCTTAGTGGTAGAGCGCTTGCCTAGCAAGAGCAAGGCCCTGGGTTCGGTCCTCAGCTCAAAAAAAAAAAAAAAAAAGATTAAGAAATTCTTAATATTTGAAACTGGAAAAATATTTTAATGCTGGGTTAAGATCCTCTGTAAGAACTTCTGTTCACTTATAATATCCATATACCACAGAATAGGGGAGGGGTTTCTGTGTTTCTTCTCCTTGATTCAGAGAAGTATAACATAACAACATTCTTCCATCTAGACATAGAAAAAGCTTCCCCTGCCCTGGATAGTTCTGCTCAGTTCAGAAGAAATTCTGCATAGTTATGGGGTCCCCACACTTTCTGGACTACTCCCAGCATCCCAAGCATGAACTTAAAATTCACAGCATTAGGAAGAATCAGAAGACAGGACAATAGCAAGGGAATTTTTAAGCTTCTTCACAAACCCTGTCTTTCCCCATTAGACCTTCAAGAGGGAAAGAGAGAAGCGAATTTTCAATAAACACAATGGGACTGAACAGCTGTCCAGAGGCTTGAGCTGAGAACACTGCACAAGACAGTAGAACCTCTATGGATGAGAGGACTGGAGAGATCGGGACAGACCTTCATTTCTAACTTCAAGCTGTCCATCTCACAAATAGCTCCCTGCCTCTCAGCCTCCAGGGAACCAACATAAATCCAAATGACCTTGTATAGTATCCTGAAAATATGTACTTACATGTCATCACTAGGAGGAATCTTATGAAGTCATTGACTTTCATCCCCTGACCTTGGAAAGAATAATCATGCATACAAACAAACCAGATTGGGAAATCTTAGCTATTCTTTTATTCACCCAATATTTATTAATCAATTGCTTTTTAATAATGAAGAATAGGCAAATTTTCTCTGAGCTAACTGAATGTAGTAAAAGGGTCTTTAAAAAGTTCTTTTGAGTTATTTTTATTTCTGTGGGTATTGAACCTGCATGTATTTCTTTGTGTATTGTCTGTGGACTCCAGAAAATGGCATCAGATGCCCTGGGACTGGCATTAGAGTTGGTTGAAAACTGCAATATGTGGTTGTTAGAGACTGAACTCAGATCCTCTACAAGAGCAGCAAGCTCTTAGCCAGCAGGCCATCTTTCTAGTCCCTGGTAAAGAGTTCTTAACTGCATTAATGAAATGGGGATTAGAAAATGGTCACTATACACACAAGCCTCCAGGTCTCCAAAAAGAATAACTTCAAACAGATGGTGTGTTGCTACATGCCACTAAAAATAATCACCTTTAGTTTGATGGGAGACATTTTTTTTTTTTTTTGGTCATCCTGTTGTCCTATGTTGATGGGACACAAGACTCCTGGACATTTATTTACACATTCTCCTGTCCTCAGAAAGCATCAGTCTTGAGAGAGAAAAACTAAGATCCATCCTTTGAAAATTCCCATGTTTGAGAAAATAAGTGTTGTGTTGGTACTTCAGACAGGCAGAGAAAATGGTTTGCATATATTATATTATATTATATTATATTATATTATATTATATTATATTATATTATATTATATTATATTATATTATATAGTAAACCTATTATATATTATATAGTAAAGTATGCGAGGTACCGTTTTTAAGGGAAACATTTTGCTAGTCAATGGGAAGACCAAAGAATGCACAGGCTGTCAACAGTTGTCACTTTGTATGTCAGTCCTTGTATTGAGATAATCTTAACATATTTTAAAGAATTGTGTCTAGTTCCAGATAGGCATGGTGTACAGGCCTATGATATCACCATTTTTGAAACTGAGGTAATAAAATCACAAGTTCAAGACCAGCTTGTGCTATATAAGAAGCCTCTGTCTCAATTCCTACTCCCACCCTGAAAAGAGAACAAGAAAAGAAGAAGTACATACATCTCTAAATATGACACTTCTTTACTGAGTTAGTTTTTCATTCTCCAAATTGACATCTTGCTGGCACCAAAGTCCCCAACCCACTTTTTTAAACTCTGGGAGTGCCTGTACTCTGTCTCAGGTTCTTGAGCTAAGGGCTTGCAATGCTTCTGAATAAACTCTTGCAAGTGTTTCTACTTGCTCATGACTTCTCATTTTAATGAGGTTATCAGCACTCTCTGTTTATGATTTTACTCATTGTATGTTTTATAACAATACATTTTTTTTTGTATCACACTCACTAAAATGTACACTAGTTTCTGTATCATAGAGTTAAATAAAATGATTCTAATAAACTACTTCAAATTCCAATCTGTATGTGAAATCTTGGCATCTATAACCATTATTTCTTCCTTTGTTGATGTATTCATTTCTTGATACTTCCTTTCGTGTTCAAGAAAGCCTGAAGTATTCTGGTGAAAGCTCATGCCATCATCCGCTTCTATTTCTTGGGTTCACAATTTGTTTGAGTTCACTGGTACGTTTTCTTCATAGCTAATTTCCTTCTATATCCTTTCGCCTCTGTGTGTGTGTGTGTGTGTGTGTGTGTGTGTGTGTGTGTTGATAAAGATCAAGCTTAGTTTTACACTTTTCACTAAGCAATTGTTTTGCTACTGAATTATCTTAACCTATAACCATTCTTTTTCAAAAAGATTTTTAGGGCTTGTGAGAAGGCTCAGTGGTTAAGCACACCGACTGTTCTTACAGAGGTCCTGAGTTCAATTCCCAGCAACCACATGGTGGCTTGCAACCATCTATAATGAGATCTGGTGCCCTCTTCCGGCCTGTAGGGACACATGCAGGCAGAATACTGTATACATAACATAATACATAAATTTTTGGTTTTTTGAGACAGGGTTTCTCTGTGTAGCTTTGTGCCTTTCCTGGATCTTGCTTGGTAGACCAGGCTGGCCTCGAACTCACAAAGATCTGCCTGCCTCTGCCTCCTGAGTGCTGGGATTACAGGTATGCGCCACCACTGCCCAGCTTAAAAAAAAAGATTTTTAGCCCACATTAATCTTTATTTTTAAAGATTTATTTACTTATTTATTTATTTATTCATTCATTCATTCATTCATTTATTTAGTATACAATGCTCTGTCTGCATGTATGTCTGCAGGCCAGAAGAGGGCACCAGATCTCATTCCAGATGGTTGTGAACTACCATGTGGTTGCTGGGAATTGAACTCAGGACCTCTGGAAGAACAACCAGTGCTCTTAACCTCTGAGCAATCTCTCCAGCCCCAGCACACTCTAATCTTACATAATAACAAGCTTTATTGTAAAAATTTCATACATGTACATAATGGATTCTGATCATATTAATCTCACGCCATCACCTTTTGCATCCCTTCCACTCCTGCTACTTTCCTTCCTATTCCAAACTATCCCTTTTTCTACTTTTTTTTTTTTTTTGAGCTAAGGATTAAACTCAGGGCCTTGTGCTTGCCAGGCAAGCACTCTACCACTGAGCTAAATCCCCATCCCCTACTTTTATGTCTTAAAAAATGTATTTTTGGTGACCCAACTATTTTAATTAGGATTTCTCACAGAAATGTGAGTGAGGAGTTATTTGTCAGAGTATGGACAATGTAACAGTGGTTATACCACTTAGGAATACCTCTCCATTTCCCCCAGCAATGAACTGCTCATAGGCTCAGAGGGTAATGGTGTGACCCCTTGAACCCTCACTCCTAACAACTACTAATTGCATATATATATATATATGATAAGAAGTATGGATCTGTGTAATTTCTCTGCAGGTAGATATTCAGTTTTCTCAGAACCATTTACTGAAGAGGCTGTCTTTATTCCAATGTATCTTCTTGACACAGTGGCTGTAGCTATGTGGAGTTTACTTTCAGATTCTCTCTTCTGTTGCATTTGTCTATGTGTCTGCTTTGGTGCCTCACTAAGTACTTTTCCTTGAAGACACTTATCTAATCTATATTCATGTATTTGTTTCCTTTTAAATTTAATGTTATGTTCCATTACTCCCACGAGACAAGAAACTTTAGGAGAATAGGAGCAATGATCACTTTGTTTTTAAATGAATGAATATTGCTTTTTTAAAATTCCTTGACACCAAAATAAATTTTGTTTCCTTTAAAAAAAAGATTTATTTATTTATTATGTATACAATGTTCTGGCTATGTGTATGCCTGCACGCCAGAAGAGGGAGAAAGATCTCATTATAGATGGTTTGAGCTACCATGTGGTTGTTGGGAATTGAACTCAGGACTCTGGAAGAGCAGCCACTCTTAACCTCTGAGCCATCTCTCCAGCCTCCAAATATTTCCTAAAAATATTTAAAGATTTATAATCACAGATTTTATAGTTGTTTGAATTTTTATGCTTAAGAACAGTAAAAAAGTTCCTATCTAGTATAGGATCATTTTGCTTTCCTGAAGGAGGATGTTTTTTCTATTTATGTAAGGTGTCAGATTACATTAATAAGAAACATGCCTAAATTAATTTCCTTGTTATACGTTAGGGATTTAACACCATAGGAATTCAGCTTTCTCTATTGGCTTCCCTCCCTCATGCCTCCAAAGGGGACTAATTATCCTTAGGTTCTTGAGCTTGTAGTATTTACTATAAATTCTAGAAGTCCATGCTTTCTGTCCCACTCTCAAGTGAGAATGCATTCTCTTCACATGTGAAATTATCTTTATCAAATGTTGTATTTCTCAGTAGGAAACCCTTTCCATTGCCAAGACTCCAGGCTGTGAGGTTCTGCTCATAATGACAGTAAGTTACCAAATTCTGTTAAGTCTTATTGGTTAAATCTTCAAGCATAGGGTGCTTTGTTCCAAACTTATGTTGTTTCGGCAATTCCTGACAAAAGCAATCAGTACTCCGCTCTACCATAGCAGGAGATAGACGTTGGTAAAGTATTTGAGAAGAGAACTAAGGGTAAATTTAGAAAAGACCAGGCTGGTATGGAACAGCAGAATTTATTTTTCATGT
>NW_023411583.1:0-7525 GCF_903995425.1 Onychomys torridus | reverse complement strand
CACGAAAGATATAATGCAGATACTAAGAGACCATGGATGCCACCCTAGAAAAATATACCCAGGAATATTTTCAATCATCATAGATGGAGTGAAAAAGACATTCCAAGACAAAAACAGATCTGAACAATACTTATCCACAAACCCAGCCCTACAGAAAGCACTAGAAGGAAAATTCCAACATAAGGAATTCAGATATGCCCTCAAAAACACAGGCAATACACCTGGGAAATGGCGTCCAACATGTCATGGTTCTGTGGAGAAAGGCATCCTGGGAAATGGAGTCCAAATGATGCTGTAGAGAAAGGCATCCTGGGAAATGAAGTCTGAAATGTAATGATGGTGTGGAGAAAGAAATCCTAGGAAATGGAGTCCAAATGATGGTGTAGTGAAAGGAATCCTGAGAAATGAAGTCCAAATGATAATGTAGAGAAAGGAATGTTGGGAAATGAAGTCCAAATAATGGTGTAGTGAAAGGCATCCTGGGAAATGGAGTCTAAAACACTGATGCTACAAGGAAAGGCAACAAGGGAAATGACCTGAGTGTCCTGATTGGAAATGTGGTTTGGAATACACAACCAATCCTGAGAAAGGCATCCTGGGAAATGGAGTCCAACATGAAGCAATGCTCTAAGAAAACAGATCATAGGAAACCATCCAAGAGGCATGATGGGAAATGCAGTTTCTTTTCTTTTTTTTTTTTTTTTGGTTTTTCAAGACAGGGTTTCTCTGTGTAGCTTTGTGCCTTTCCTGGAACTCACTTGGTAGCCCAGGCTGGCCTCGAACTCACAGAGATCCACCTGGCTCTGCCTCTCAAGCGCAGGGATTAAAGGTATTTGCCACCACTGCCTGGAAGGAAAATGCAGTTTCTAGAAACATTCTAATGCACTGAAATAGAATCCTAGGAATGTTCACACAATACTGATGGTGTCATCAAAGGCATCCTGGAAAGTTACCTGAGAGGCATGCTGGGAAATGTAGTTTGGAATGGATGACCATTACATGTAATGATGTCATAGAGAAAGGCATAATGGGAAATGTAGTCCATCAGGAAGACACACAGAGGACCAGAGGACATTATGAGCAAGGCATCCAGGGAAAAGTAGTCTGAAATGTAGTCGATATGAAACGAAATCAAAGAGAAAGGAATCATGGGAAATGTAGTCCATATGTACTGATACCATAGAGAAATGCATCATGGGAAGCCGACTGATGGTATAAAGAGGGAACAGGAAGTTACCTTCTGACCAGAGAGTGGAGGAAACAGGACACATGAGGAGGGAAAAGGTCACAGATGGAACTAACAAATAACCCCAACAAGTTATGAAACACATAACCTTAACACTAACCATAACCTGAACCTGACACAAGCCTAATCCTAACCCTAACCTGACACAAGCCTAACCCTAACCCTAACCTGACACAAGCGTAACCCTAACCCTAACATGACATAAGCCTAGCCCTAACCCTAACCTGACACAAGCCTAACCCTAACCCTAACCCCCTAACCTGACACAAGCCTAACCCTAACCCTAACATGACACAAGCCTAACCCTAATGACCCTACCCTTAACCTGACCAGAACCCTAAGACTAACCCTAACACTAACCTGACCATAAAGCAAACCCTAACACAATCCCTAACCACAAACTGCCTTACCATAACAGTATCATGACAGAAGGCCTAACGCTAACGATATCCTCAACCTAACCCTAACCTGACCCTAACCCTAACCATAATACTAACACTAACATGACCCTAAATCTCACCCTAAGAAAAACCCAAATGACAAACTTGCCTAAACAAACTATAACCTGACACTGAGGCTAAATCTAACCCTAACCCTAACCACAAACTCCCCTGCCCTAACTTGACCCAAAGGCTAAATCTAACCCTATCCCTAAACACAAACTCCCCTACCCTAACATGATCCAACATAAATCTACCCTAACCCTAACCACAAACTCCCCCAGTAATTACCCAAAAGAGCCCTAACCCATAACCCTAAGCCAATCGTAACACTGACCCTACTCACAAACTCCTCAAACCCTGATTCTTAGAACTTGTAACCCATAACCATAACCACAATCCCAAGAAATGAAAGTCTGACCCTAACACTAACACCTAATTCACAACCTAAAAATCTATAACACTTAAACCTATCCTAACCTAACCTAACCCAAAACTCTAACCTAACCTAACCTAACGCAACATAACCCTAACCAATAACCCTAACTTAACCCTAAACCTAACATAGCCTAACCATAGGATTAAACCCCTGATCCTGACCATGACGCACTGACACTAATCCTTGACCCTGAACTGAAAAACCCATAAAACTTAACCCTAACACTAACCCTAACCCATGACTCTGACTCACTGACCCTGATCCTAACCCAAGCCCTAACTATTGACTCTAACCCCTGATCCTGACCTCTTGACCCTGACCCCCAACCTCACACTCCTGAGGTAGCACAACCCTCCCAAAAGTCAGGTCACCTGCTGAGACCGTGGACACCTGCTGAGGGTCCTGGAAACCTGCTGAAGAAAAGGGGAAACTCCTGAGGACACAGGACACCTGGGAAATGGAGTCCACCATGTCATTGTGCTGTGGGGCAAGGCATCCTGGGAAATGGAGACTATCATAGTGATGGTATAATGAAAAGCAAGGAAACCAACCAAGAGGCATGATGGGAAAGGAAGTTTCCAGTGTCATACTCATGCACTGAAAATGAATCATGGGAAATGGAGTCCGATCCACACTGTGTCGTGAAATGCATCCTGGGAAATGACCTGAAATGCATGCTGGGAAATAAAGAACTACAGGTACTGATGCTCTAAAAAGGGAAGAGGACATTTCCTAGTGACCTGAGAGCCAAGATGGGAAATGGAGTTTCTAGTACAATGCAAAGGTAGACAGAAAGGCTAACTGGGAGATGAAGTAAAACAGGTGGAGGAAATACAGAGCAAGGAATCCTGGGAAATGTAGTGCATACGTAATGGTGTCATAGAAAAGGGCATTATGAGAAATCTAGTCCACCAGGAAGACACACAGTGGACAGGAGGACACACTACAGACAGGAGGACATTATGAGCAAGGCATCCTGGGAAATGTCATCTGAAATGTAGTCAATATGAAATGATGTCAAGGAGAAGGGAATCATGGGAAATGTAGTTCATATGTAGTGATACCATAGAGAAATGCATCATGGGAAGGCTTCTGATGGTATAAGGAGGAAACAGGAAGTTTTCTACTAACTCTACAGAAGAGGAAAAATTAAAACAGATGAGGGCAAAGGTCAGCCCTGGATTTAACCAACAGTAAACCGTAAAACTGACCAAAACATCCCCTACCCTAACACTAACCAGACCAAAAACCTAAATCTAACCATAACCCTAACCACAAACACCCTACCTTAACCATAACATGTCACTAAGCCTAAATCTTACCCTAACCCTAACTTCAAACACCCATATCTTAAACCTAACCTGACTCAGAGCCTACATTTAACACTAACACTAAGCACAAACTCCCTAACCCTAACCCTAACCATAACCATAACCATAACCCTAAACAAACAACCCTACAGAATCCTGAACCTGACCCTAAGCCTAAATCTAACCCTAAGCATAACCTCAAATTCCCTATCTACCCTAACCCTAACGCTAACCCTAACCCTAACCCTAAACTTAACCCTAACCCTAACCACAAACTCTCCTACCTTAACCCTAACCCTAACCCTGGGGAGGAATCATGGAAGATGAAGTCAAACACATAGAGAAAATACAGAGCAAGGAATCCTGGGAAATGGAGTCCAAATGTAATGAAGACATGGGGAAATACACCATGGCAAATGTAGACCATATGTGATGATGTCATGCAGAAAGGCATTATGGGAAATAAAGTCAACATGTAATGATGTCACAGAGAAAATATTACAGGAAATGTAGTTCATGTGTAATGATGTCATAGAGAAAGGCATTATGGGAGATGTAGTCCACATATAATGATGTCATAGAGAAAATATTACAGGAAATGTGGTTCATATGTAATGATGTCATAGAGAAAGGGATATGGAGACATGTAGTCCATATGTGGTGATGTCATAGAGAAATGCATCATGGGAAGCCTACTGATGGTATAAAGAGGGAACAGGAAGTTACCTTCTGACCGGAGAGTGGAGGAAGCAGGACACCTGAGGAGGGCAAAAGTCACGGCTTGAACTAATAAATAACCCCAACGACTAACTAAACACATAACTCTAAACCAAACATAACCCTAACTCTAAACCCTAAGTTGACACAGAGTCTAACACTAAACCTAACCAGACCCTAACCCTAACACTAACCCTAAGACAAAACTGACCCTAAAACTAACCCTAACACATCACCCAAACCACAAACTCCCTTACCCTAACCCTAACCTGACACAAAGCCTAAGTCTAAACCTAACATCACATTACCGTAACCTGACACTAACCTTAACGCTAACACTAACACTAACATGGCCCTAAACCTAACCCTAACAAAAACCCTAACGACAAACACCCCAACCCTAACTCTAACCTGACCCCAAGCCTAAATCTAACAATAACCATAACCACAAACTCCCCCAGTAATTAACCGAAAGACTCCTAACCTGTAGCCCTAACCCAATCCTAACACTGACCCTACCCACAAACTCCTCAAACCCTGATTCTAAGAAGTTGTAACCCATAACCCTAACCATAACCCCAAGAAATGAAAGTCTGACCCTAATCCTAGCCCCTAATTCACAACCTGAAAATCTATAACACTTAAACCTAACCTAACTTAACCTAACACAAAACTCTAACCTAACACAAAACTCTAACCTAATGCAACCTATCAAAGAACTCTAACCTAACCTAACCCTAACCTAACATAAACCTAACCTAACATAACCCTAACCTAACATAAACCTAACCTAACATAACCCTAACCTAACATAAACCTAACCTAACATACCCCTAACGCAATAACACTAACTTAACCCTAACCCTAAACTAGCTAACCCTAAGATTAACCCCCTGATCCTGACCATGACCCCGTGACACTAATCCCTGACCTGGAACCGAAAAAACCCATAAAACTGAACCCTGACGCTAACGCTAACCCATGACTCTGACACACTGACCCTGACCCTATCCCAAGCCCTAACTATTAAATCTCTAACCCCTGATCCTGACTTCTGACCCTGACCCCCAACCCCAACTGCTGGGGCAGCACAAGGCTGCCAAAAGTCAGGTCACCTGCTGAGGCGCTGGAACACCTGCTGAAGAAAAGGGGAAACTCCTGAGTACACAGGCACCTGGGAAATGGAGTCCAACATGTCATGGTGTTGTGGAGAAAAGGCCTCCTGGGAAATGGAGTCCCATCATGGCCATGGGTGGCTGAGGAGAAAGGCATCCTGGGAAATGGAGTCCCATCACTTGTGATGCTGTGGAAAAAGGCATGCTGGGAAATGGAGTCCAAATGATGGTGTACTGAAAGGCATCCTGGGAAATGGATTTTAAAGCATTCTGATGGTATAAAGAGGAAATAGTACGTTTCTTTCTGACTCAGAAGCCATGTGTAGTGACACCATAGAGAAATGCATCATGGGAAGACTACTGAAGGTATAAAGAAGAAACAGGAAGTTTTCTTCTAACTTTAGAGAAGAGGAAACAGGAAAACAGATGAGGGCAAAGGAGAGCCCTGGATTTAACCAACAGTAAACCCTAACCCTCACCACACAATCCACTACTGGTAACACTAACATGACTCAAAACTTAAAAATAACCATAACGCTAACCACAAACACTCACCCTGATCATAACCTGACCCTAAGCGTAACACTAACCCTAACACAAACCACCAGCTCCCAAACCCCAACCCTAACATGACCCGGAGGCTAAATCTAACCATCAAACTATTACAAACTCCTCTACACTAATCCTAACCTTAACCTTAACCCTAAACCTAACCCTAGCGCTAACCCTAACCCTAAACCTAACTACCAAAATATCCTCTACCCTAACCCTAAGACAACCCTAACCCTAACCTTAACCCTAACTACCACAAACTCCTCTACCCTAACCCTAACCTAACACTAACCCTAAACATAACCCTAACCCTAAGCCTGAATTTAATCCTAATCTTAACCACAAACTCCCCTATCCAAATCCTAATCCATAGCCTAAGCCTAAGCCTAACCCAAACCCTAATCCTAACCCTAAGCCTACTCCTTACCACAAACTCCCCTACCCTAACCTAAGATGAAGTCAATCATATATAGAAAATACAGAGCAAGGAATCCTGGGAAATGGAGTCCAAATGTAATGATGACATGGGAAATGCATCATGGCAAATGTAATCATGTGTGATGATGTCATGCAGAAAGGCATTATGGGAGATGAAGTCCATATGTAATGATGTCATAGACAAAATATTACAGGAAATGTAGTTCATATGTAATGATGTCATAGAGAAAGGGATATTGAGACATGTAGTCCATATGTGGTGACATCATAGAGAAATGCATCATGGAAAGCCTACTGATGGTATAAAGAGGGAACAGGAAGTTACCTTCTGACCAGAGAGTGGAGGAAACAGGACACCTGAGGAGGCCAAAGGTCACAGCTTGAACTAACAAATAACCCCAACAACTAACTAAACACATAACCTTCATCCTAACCATAACCCTAACCTGCCACAAAGCCTAACCCTAACCTGCCACAAGCCTAACCATAACCCTAACATGATCCTAACCTTAACCTGACCAGAACCCTAAGACTAACCCTAACACTAACCTGACCATAAACCAAACCCTAACACAAAACCCTAACCACAAACTGCCTTACCCTAACGGTATCATGACAGAAGGCCTAACGCTAACCATAAACTCAACCTAACCCTAACATGACCCAAACCTAACTGTAATACTAACAATAACATGACCATAACCTAACCCTAACAAAAACCCAAACATCACACTCGTCTACCCAAACTCTAACCTGACCCCAAACCTATATCTATCCCTAACCCTAACCACAAACTCTCCTACACTAACACTTACCTGAACCCAAGCCTAAATATAAAAGTAACCATAACCACAAACTTGGCTACCCTAACTCTAACCTGACTCGAAGCCTAAATCTAACCCTAACCCTAACCACAAACTCACCTACACTAAGCCTTACCTGACACCAAGCCTAGAACTAACCATAACCCTAACCACATACTCCCCTACACTAACCTTATACAAAGCCATCCTGAGAAATGGTTAAATAATGTACTGGTGCTATAGAGAAAAGCATTCTGGGAAATGAAGTCCATACATAATGATGCTCTAAAGAAATATATCTTAGAAAATGTATCTAAATGTAGTGATGGTAAAGAGAAAGGCATGCTGGCTAATGATGTCTGAAATATAGTGATGCTGTAGAAAAAGGAATCCTAGGAAATGAAGTCCAGGATATATTGATGCTCTAAAGAAAGTCATTTTGGGAAATAAGTTCACATTAATCTC
>NW_023411582.1:0-8627 GCF_903995425.1 Onychomys torridus | reverse complement strand
TATTTCACCTCTCAGTTGTGACTTGTTCTCTAGTCCCACAAAGGCTAAGAGGCCAAGCCTTCAGCAAGGGAATGAAGAAGTCATCAACATTTGACCACTCTGTTCTCAGGTCTTCCTCGCACACACTCTGTCTCCTTAGCTCCCCCGTCCAGCTCCTTCTACTACTAGGGAATGTCCAGTGTTCTATCCGTTACTCCAGATTCCTCTCTTGTTCACACTTCCTGCTCTTGTTACCATTAAGCTCTGTGGGGCCTCTGTTCTAATTGTGTCTGTCTCCCTGTCCACCTCTGCCCCACTACAGTGACAGGAGAGTAGTAATCAGGAAAGAAATTAGTGGACCAGGGAGACTAGAAGCCTGTCCCCACCTGACTTCATACATTCGAGCATACTGAAGAGACACCAGAGATAGGAGCTGGAGAGGTGGTCAGTGGATCAAAGCACTTGCATGCTATTCCAGAGGACTCAGATCCTCATTTACCACACAGCTAAAAACCTTTTGTAACTGTAGTCTCAGGGGATGTGATACCATCTTCTCTCCCCAGGGGTACCAGACATATACATAATGTACAGACATACAAGCCAGAAAACCACCAACCACCACCAGCACCACCAACACTACCATCACCACCACCACCATCACCACCCTCATACATAGGCATAGAGGGAGAGTTCAAGACCGGAGCTTTCTGGGTAACAATTCTGGCTGTCCTGGAACTTGCTCTGTAGACAAGTCTGGCCACAAACTCATTGAGATCTGCCCAACTCTGCCTCCTGAGGGCTGGAATTAGAGGGTGTGTGACCACCACCCTCTTTCTGTGTGTCTTAAGGAGCGTATATCCAAACTCCATCATGCAGGTTTGGGGTTGCATTGTTTTGCAGGATATATTTACAGCTTTCTAGAGGAATTATCCCAGCCATGTGTCTGCAACAATACCAACAGGAGCTAACACTTTGAACTGACAGTCTTTTAATGGAGAGAACAATGAGAGAACCCTCTGTCTAATATACAAATCATAAGATGGTTAATCAACATCACCAGTATAAAAAATTGGACACTTTTGAACATATACCCAAAAATATATGACTTATCACTCATAAATTTGGAAGAGAATGGGGAACCAGGGGTTCTTTGTTTTATATACTAGGAACTTCTGATAGATTTAAGCATAGTATTGGAGGAAGAGAAAATGACTTTTCTACTGTGGGGCTAGAAGTTCCTCTTTTCTAGTTAAAACAAGGGGAATAAATGTCTTCTATGATCTAAAACTGTAATAATAGCTAACACATAAGTATATGTGTGCCTTCTTTTCTGGGTTTTGTACAGAGAGTGAACTCCCTCACATCAAGGTCATTTTTGATAATGTGCTAAGACGCTTACTTAAATGTGAACATTTTTATTTCTGTCAGGTTAGAAAGTTGATATACAATCTAAGCAAAGAGTGTTGCTTGATACTTGAATCAGAAAAAGCTTGGTGATTCAAAGGATGTGTGAGCTAGTCTTAATTTGTTATATTAATCTATTCATGTAGTGTGAACTTGACTTTCTTATAATAAGGAGGTGTTACCCAGCAGCTCTCTTCTGAGTCAGTCAGCTCCCATACACAGGACTCCTACTGTGCCTGTTTGGAAAAGATCAACAACTGGGCATGTGGAGAGCTGGTTCTCTGAGAGGGTAAACAAGATTGGCAGGCCCTGGGCCCAACTAACCAAAGGGAAGAGAGGGAGGACCCAAAGTGACAGAACCACAAATACAGAAACGTCACAACAGACACCAAAGAAATGCAGAATATTGTAAGGGAATACTTTAAAAATTTATACCCCATTAAAGGAAAATCTCAAAGAAATGAATTTCTAGATTCACCAAAACTACCAAATTTAAACCAAGAAGAGATCAGTCAATAGAACCCAACTCAGAACAACAGGATAAGATTCTCTCTTTGGGTCTGGCAGTGAGTTGTGGGGCACACTTGCAGAAGTTTAAGGGCTGTGTACTGGCTAATAGTACATCAATTTGACACAAGCTAGAGACATGAGAGAGAAGGGAACCTCAATTGTGAAAATGCCTCCATAAGATCCAGCTGTAAGGCATTTCTCATTTAGTGATCAATGGGGATGGTCCAGGCCATGGTGGGTGGTGCCATCATAGGGCTGGGGTCCTGGGTTCTATAAGAAAGCAGGCAGAGAAAGTCATGTTCCCCAAGCCAGTAAGCAGCACCTTTCCAGGGCCTCTGCATCAGATCCTGCCCCCAGGATCCTGCCCTGCTTGAGTTCCTGTCCTGACTTCCTTCAGTAATGGACTATGATGTAGAAGTACAAGGCAAATAAACCCTTTCCTCTCCAACTTCCTTTATTATTATTATTATTATTATTATTATTATTATTATTATTATTATTATTATTATTATTATTATTATGTGTTTTAATTTTACACATCAGCCATTGGTTCCCCTGTCCTCCCCCTGCCCCCCAACCCACTGCACCCAGCCCCTACCCTCCATTCCCATGTCCTCCAGGACCAAGACACCCCTGGGGATTCACTTAAATCTGGTGGATTCAGTACAGGCAGGTCCTGCCCTCTCCTTCAGGGCTAAGCATGTGTCCCATGACCAATATATGAAATTGCCAAAGCACATGCTGCCCTCAGCCTGGAAAACACATTCTGTCCAGGGAGCAGGTGCTTCAAGGGCCTGGATTCCTTATTGTAATGCAGTCTGGACACCTCAGGACTTTGCACAAAAGGCCAAAGATAGCATAGCCTTTAAAATGCTCCTGGCCTTGGAGAGATGGCCTCCATTAAGAACTGTGGAAGTACAGTTTTAAAAAGACAAAATAGAGTATCAAAATAATCTTGAAAGAGAATATCAAAATCGGCCACACTTTAAAGATATCAGGACAATAATCCCACATATAATAGCTTAATAAATAAACAAAGTATGTAAAAATAATTAAAAACTAATAAATAAAAATAAGAGTAATCTGACCAACAATGTGGAGACTCTAATTCAAACATAAAAGCGCAGCTGGAGAGGTGGCATGGAGAGTCCAAGCCCTGCCACACAAGCTTGGCAACCTGGGCTGAAAGAGGAGAGCTGGATTCCAAAACATCCTCTGACCTCCTCATGTGCACCATGGCATACAAAAAACATATCTGTGCACTTATGCACACAAGCACACATCATACACACATATGCATACTAAAAATAAATTTGAAAACTTTACAACACTGAAGAAAGGAACTAATGAATACACCAGAGAGAATGGAAGGAGTTCCACCTGCTCATGAGTTGGTAGAACTAAAGTGTGAAATATCTTGGTTACCAAAGGCGATCTAAACATCAGTGAAATGGGTATTGAAATTCCAAACACAGCCAAGCAGTGTTGGCTCACGCCTTTCATCCCAGCACTTGGGAGGCAGAGGCAGGCTTATCTCTGTGGGTTCAACGCCAGCCTGGTCTACAGAGCAAGATCCAGGAAAGGCACAAAGTTAATCAGAGAAACCCTGTCTCACACCACCACCACCACCACACACCAAAAAAAAAGAATGAGAAAAAACGAAAAAGAAATTCCAAACACTACATTCTCACAGAAGCAAATGAGACCCTAATGGCCAAAGTGACCCTGAGCAGAAAAGAGGAATGCTGGAGGAATCACCATACTCCATGTCAAATGTCCCCAAAAGTAAACCTACCAAAATAGTATTGTTACTGGCAAGACACAGACATTCAAACCAGTGAAACAGAACATAGGATCTAGAGATAAACTGAGCAGCTACAGCTGATCTGAGAAGAAAAATACATTGCCAAAAAATACATCCGAGTGAAGACGGCCTCTTTGACAAATATTCATGGCGAAACCACAATAGAAGAACAGAACTAAGTCCCTATTTGTCATTTGCACAAAAATCCATGTGAACCTGAAACTTGGAAAACTTCCAAAGGAAGAAACATCAAGATGCCTGGGAAGAAACATCAAGATACCTGCAGCAGCAAGGACTTTCTGGAATGGATTCCACTGCCTCAGAAATCACAACAAGAATTGGCAGATGACGCTAGGCAGTAGTGGGCACATGCCTTTAATTCCAACACTGAGGAGACACAGGAAGGAGAATCTCTGTGAATTCAAGTACAGTCAGATCTACAAAGTGAGTTCCAGGACATCCAGGGCTACCTGGAGAAATCTCGTCTAGAGAAATAAAAAATGAATGAAAAAAAAAAGAATTAGGAGATGGGATTGCATGAAGCTGAGCAGTTTCTGCACAGCAAAGGAAACAACAGAGTGAAGAGTCAGCCAGAATGGGTGGGCAGGAAGGTTGCCAGATACACTTCTGACAAGGAATCAACACAGAGTCTATAGAAAGAGTTCAAAGAGTGAATCCGATAGCAAGAGAGGCTCAAATCATCTGGGCAATAAGTAGCCAAAGTGCAGAGCAGAGTCCCTGGAAAGAAGTGCGAATGGGGAGTAAATACTTGAAAAATTCAGTGTTCTTATCCACTAGGGAATTGTGAATCAAAAGTGTACATGACAACTGTCAGGTGATTCTCACCTACCTCCAAGTTCACTAAGAAAGCCTGTGTCACACACATACACACACACACACACACACACACACACACACACACACACACACTAAACCAATATGAAGAATCTGCCCACAAAAGAAGAGACTCAGGATGAAGACCTGTCCTCCACTTCCCAGGACCCTTCCGTTTTGCTGTGCCCAACTGCCCCACAGCTGCTTGCTAGGAGCTGCTACCTCCTCTGGCTCTTCTCTCTCCCTTTGAGACTCACCAGTTCTCAGTTCCCCAGGAGGAACTCTCCAACCACCACACTGGCTGGGAGATCCAGGTGACTTTATTCTTTGGAACTCACCAGTGTCCTGTCAGCTGTCTAACTTGGACCCTCTAGTTTTCCTACCCAGCCTGAGACCCAGGACCAGTGCACACTGCCAGAGAAACTTCTTCCAACTTTCTCAGCCAAGCTGATGCAGTTCTTACATTATAGCTGAAAACCAGAAAATCTGGGGTAAGGGTTGTAGCCTGAATACCAGAGAAAAATCGACATTCTAACCTGCTGTGAATCAGCTCCCTCCTGAACACTGTAAACACTTTTGCCAAATAGAAGATGACCTTAAACAAAACAGAAAATAAAAAACTAAAAAGATAACCAATTCCAGGTGCACAAATCCTAACTTGCAATGAAAACAACACAAATAACAAAATAACACATCTCTACCAAAAAAGATCAAACTATCCATCCATCTATCTATCTATCTATCTATCTATCTATCTATCTATCTGTCCATCTATCTATCTATCCATCTATCTATCTATCTACACAAACACCATATAACAGTCCCTATTGAGAATGACCTGGAAGTAATGCAAATGATTAAATAAAATCATTATACTGTGGACACTCAATTCAAAACAGTCAAAGATTAAATTAACAGTGAAATAACAAAGTCAATACAAAACATAAAAGTAGATTTTAAGGAAACCTAAGCAGAAATAACTCTGGAAATGGAAAACAATAAACTACTTAAAAAGCTCAGTGGAGTCAGGGATGATGGTGCACACCTTTGATCCCAAAACTTGGGAGGCAGAGGCAGGAGGATCTATGTGAGTTGGAGACCAGCCTGGTCTACATAGTAAGTTCCAGGATAACCAGGGCTACATAGGAAGACCCTGTCTCCAAATAAAACGAAATGACACAAAATAAAATTCCTTGGGAAGCCTCACCAACATAATGGGCCAGGTAGAATATAGAGAGCTGAGGATGGAAGACCAAGTAGAGAAATTGTGTCATTAGGAAAGGTCAAGGAATTTAACCAAAACTTTGTGCAGGACATGGGAGTTTGGAGATAGGACAGAAACACCTATGGGTTTTTCTATGTCTCAAGGTTAGAGGATAGAAGAAAGAGAAGAACACCAAAGCAAAATACAACTCATCAAGTAAAAGAAAATCAGGAAAAAGCAAGGGAAAGAGTACAAGACCTAAAGAGGGAAATAGAAAAAATGAAAGAAGACACTAGCAGAAGGAATGCTGGAAATAGAAAATCTGAGTAAACAAACAGGAACTTCAGAGGCAAGTATAACCAACAGAATGCAAGAGATGGAAGAGAGGATCTCTTGTGTTGAAGATACGTTAGAAGAAATAGATTCATCAGTCAAAGAAAACAATAAAACCAAGAAAGTCATGACCCAAAATGTCCAAGTTATTGGGACACCATGAAAAGGCCAAACGTACGAATAATAGGGAGAGAGGAAGGAGAAGAATACCTACTCAAAGGCACAGAAAATATATTTAGCCATCTAGTCATCTTTGTTTTACATCTAGTATACTCGTATGAGTGAGTACATACCATGTTTGTCCTTCTGAGGCTGGGTTATCTCACTCAGGATGATTTTTCTAGATCCATCCATTGGCCTGCAAACCTCATGATGTCATTGTTTTTCTCTGCTGAGTAGTACTCCATTGTGTATACGCACTATATTTTCTTTATCCATTCTTCAGTTGAAGGGCATCTAGGTTGTTTCCAGGTTCTGGCTATTACAAACAATGGTGATATGAACATAGCTGAGCAAATACCCTTGTGGTATGATTGAACATTCCTTGGGTATATGCCCAAAGTGCTACAGCTGGGTCTTGGGGGAGATTGATTACCAATTTTCTAAGGAATCGACATATTGATTTCCAAAGTGGCTGTACAGGCTTGCATTCCACCAGCAGTGGAGGAAATGCAAATAAAAACGACTCTGAGATACCACCATACACCTGTCAGAATGGCTAAAATCAAAAACACAGAAGACAGCTTATGCTGTACAGGATGTGGAATAAGGGGAACTCTCCTCCAGAAAATATGTTTAACAAGATCATAGAAGAAAACATACCCAACTTAAAGGAGGAAATGCCTATGAAGACACAAGAAGGCCTATAGAACACCAAACAGGTCAGACCCCAAAGTCCCCTCGCCACAAAATAATTAACAACTAAAAACATACAGAATAAAGAAAGAATAATTAGGGCAGCCAAAGCGAAACATGGCCAAGTGCTCTATAAGGGCAAACCCATCAGAATAACACTCCGATTTCTCAAAGGACTTTGGGAAGCCAGGAAATTCCTAGACACATATAATGCAGACACTAAGAGACCATGGATGCCAGCCTAGACTAATATACCCACCAAAACTCTCAATAATTATAGATGGAGTGAACAAGACCTTCCAAGACAAAACCAGATTTAAACAATACTTATCCACAAACCCAGCCATACAGAAAGCACTAGAAGGAAAATTCCACCTAAAGAAGGCAGATACACCCATGAAAACACAGGAAATAGATACACACCACAGCAGTAAAACCCCAAGAAGACAAGTACACACACCTATCACCAAAAAATAAAAATAACAGCCAGGAACGAACAATCACTGGTCATTAATATCCCTTAATATCAATGGAATTAATTCACCTATACAAAGACACAGACTAACAGAATGGATACAAAAACAGGACCCTTCTTTCTGCACTGCCACACAAAACCACACCACAAATTCAAAGACAGACACCTCCTAAGAATAAAAGGCTGGGAAAAGACTTTCCAATCAAATGGTCTTAAGAAGCAAGCTGGTGTAGCCATCCTAATATCAGCACAAAATAGACTTCAAACTAAAATCAATCAAGACAGATGATGAAGACCTTACATACTCATCACAGGAAAGATCCACCAAGATGAAGTCTCAATTCTGAACATTTATGCCCCAAACATAAGGGCACCCACATATTGTAAAAGAAAATATTACTAAAGCTTAAATCACATATAAAACCCCACACATTAATAGTGGAAGACTTCAACACTCCACTTTCCCCTCTGGACAGATCGGCAAATTGAAAACATAACAGAGACAAAATGGTCTTAACTGATGTTATGGCTCAAATGGACTTTTTCGATATCTACAGAACATTCGACCTGAACAAAAAAGAATATACCTTTTTCTCAGCACCCCATGGAACCTTCTCTAAAATCGACCACATACTTGACCACAAAGCAAATCTCAACAGATACAAAACGATTGGAATAACCTCCAGTGTTCTATTGGACCACCATGTTTTAAAGTTAGATTTCAACAACAACAACAAAAAAAAAAAACTACAGAAATCCTACAATCTCATGGAAACTGAATAATGCTCAACTGAATCATCAAAGGGTTAAGGAAAAAATAAAGAAAGAAATTAAAGACTTCCTAAAGATCAATAAAAATGAATACACCACATACCCAAACTCATGGGACACTATGAAAGCAGTGCTAAGAGGGAAATTTATAGCACTAAATGCCCACATAAAGAAGCTGGAGAAATCTCACGCTAGTGACTTGACAGCACACCTGAAAGCTCTTGACAGGAAGAAAGCAAAGTCTCCCAGGATGAACAGATGCCAGGAAATTATCAAATTGAAAGCTGAAATCAATAAAATAGAAATAAAGAGAACAATACAAAGGATTAATGAAACAAAGAGGTAGATCTTTGAGAAGATCAACAAGATAGACAAACCCTTAACATCCCTTAACATCCCTAATTATCCAGGAAATGCAAATCAAAATGACTCTGAGATACCAACTTACACCTGTCAGA
>NW_023411581.1:0-768 GCF_903995425.1 Onychomys torridus | reverse complement strand
AGAACAATAACAACTCAAAGGCACAAAAAATATATTCATCAAGATCATAGAAGAAAACTTTCCCAACCTAAAGTAGGATATGTCTATGTAGATGCGAAAAGCCTATCGAAGGCCAAACAGGCTAGACCCCCTAAAAAATCCCTGTTGCCACATAGTAATTAAACAACTAAACGTACAAAATTAAAAAAAAAAAAAAAAAGCATATTGAGAGCAGCAAAGGAAAAAGGCCAAGTGACTTATAAATGCAAACCCTTCAAAATAACACCCGATTTCTCAATGGAGACTTTGAAAGCCAGAACCTGGAAAGATATAATGCAGATACTAAGAGACCATGGATGCCAGCCTAGAAAAATATACCCAGGAATATTTTCAATCATCATAGATGGAGTGAACAAGACATTCCAAGACAAAAACAGATCTAACCAATACTTATCCACAAACCCAGCCCTACAGAAAGCACTAGAAGGAAAATTCCGACATAAGGAAGTCAGATACACCCTCCAAAACTCAGGCAATAAACCTGGGAAATGGAGTCCAACATGTCATGGTTCTGTGGAGAAAGGCATCCTGGGAAATGGAGTCCAAATGATGGTGTAGTGAAAGGAATCCTGGGAAATGAATTCCAAATGATAATGTAGAGAAACGAATGTTGGGAAATGAAGTCCAAATAATGGTGTAGTGAAAGGCATCCTGGGAAATAGAGTCTAAACCACTGATGCTACAAGGAAAGGCAACAAGGTAAATGTCCTGAGTGTCTTGATGGGAAAT
>NW_023411580.1:0-13879 GCF_903995425.1 Onychomys torridus | reverse complement strand
CAATGTATAAATATGTCAGCTTGCCATTTACATACGTTCTGAAGTTTTGTCCTGTGTTTGTAATTTAAAAAAAAAAAAGTATCCCTCCTCTATATAAGCATTAGTTAATAAATACTCAAGGAAATCAAATAAATTTAAGCAAATACTCCTAGCAAGCAAGTTAGATTATTTCTGCTATTGTTGCTGAAATGTGGCTTTGGCATGGTTGGGTTTCATAAGAATTTTTGGCTAAGAGGCTTGTTAGTATACATCCGTCTGTTTAGTCATCAGGGTTTGTAGTTCACTTAAAGATAAAACACTAAACATCTTTTGCTGGGATGTCAAAAGTCACAGTGTAAGTAACTGCAAAGTCAAAGCATGTTAGGCAATGCCCCACAAAAGAAAGGCTGAGCTGTGAGGCAGTTGACTCAAGGTTCATGGACAGAGCACCTCCTAAACTTGGGATGCAAAAGCAGTGGTTCTCATGGTCTGGAGAGACAGTAAGTCATCGAAATCTACAAAGGCGATGGAAGAGAGGACAATGGCCTAAGTCATAGACCAATGTCTGCTGCAGAACAAAACTACTGGAGCCCAGAGATGGCAAACACACCCTCCGAACATGCTGTCTGTATTAACACACAATGGCCAGGGATGGAGCCTTGCCTCACATCCTGGTCCTGAAAGGGAGCTAGCTGTGCAGATGTGGATCAGCAGTTGTTGAAAATAAAGTGTCAGTACTTTAAAGTCAACCGAAGTACAGTGTTTACATTCTTTAGGATCTGGGGGAGTTGAAGGGACTCTGATACTACAAGAGAGCAAAAGCAGTCATTTCTTTTTATTTTTTAAAGATTTATTTATTTATTATGTATACAGAAGAGGGTGCCAGATCTCATTACAGATGGTTGTGAGGCACCATGCAGGTGCTGGGAATTGAACTCAGGACCTCTGGAAGAGCAGTCGGTGCTCTTAACCTCTGAGCCATCTCTCCAGCCCCTTTTGCTTTAGTGTTATTTTTTTCTGGTTAGTAATTATTTTAAACTGCTGAATTACTGTAAGTTGTGAGACACTAAAATCAAGAATGAGACTTCATTTCTTTTTTTTTTCATTTTTCTTAATCAAGAAATTTTCTACTCACTCTACATACCACCCACAGATCCCACCTCCTCCCACCTCCCAGCCTTCCCTCCCTAGCCACCCCACATCCCCCAAATCAAGGTCTCCCATGGGGAGTCAGCAGAGCTGGGCACACTGAGCCTAGGCAGGTCCAAGCCCCTTCCCACTGTACCAAGGCCACACAAGGCATCACACCACAGGCACCAGATTCCCAGAAGCCTGCCCATGCACCAGGGATGGATCCTGATCCCCTGCCTGGGTGCTCCCAAACAGTTCGAGCCAAACAACCATCTTCCATATCCAGAGGCCTAGTCCAGTCCCATGGGGGCTCCTCAGCCACTAATCTACAGTTCATGGGCCTCCCATAGTGTGGCTGGTCATCTCTGTACTTCTTCCTGTCATGATCTCGACGTTTTCACCTGCAGAATCCCTTCCCTCTCTCAATTGGATTCCCAGAGCTCAGCCTGGCACCTGGCCCTGGATCTCTGCATCTGCCTCCATCAGTCACTGGACAAAGGCTCCGTGATGACAGTCAGGGTATTTGCTAGACCAGTCACCAGAGTAGACCAGTCCAGGCACCCTCTGGACCACTGCCAGGAGACCAAGGTGGGGTCATCCTGTGGATTCCTGAGAGCCTCCCCAGCACCCTGCCTCTCCCTTTCTCATGATGTCCTCCTCTATCATGGTATCTTCACCCCTGCTGTCCCACTCTGTCCCTGATCCAGCTAGATCCTCTCAATTTCCCTATGTTCTCATCCCCATTCCTCAACTTCTGCCACCACCACCCCCCACACCCAGTCCACTCATGTAGATCTCATCCACTTCTCCCTCACTGGGTCATCCATGTGTCCCTCCTAGGGTCTTTCCCTGGTAGCTAGCCTCTCTGGAGCTGTGGGTTGCAGTCTGGCCATCCCTTCCCTCACATCTAGTATGCTTATGAGTGAGTACATACTATGTTTGTCCTTCTGAGTCTAGATCGCCTCACTCAGGATGATATTTTCTAGTTCCATCCATTTGCCTGCAAATCTTCTTTCTTTCTTTCTTTCTTCTTTCTTTCTTTCTTTCTTTCTTTCTTTTTTTTTTCTTTTTGGTTTTCGAGACAGGGTTTCTCTGTGTAGCTTTGGAGGCTGTCCTGGATCTCGCTGTGTAGCTCAGGCTGGCCTGAACTCACAGAGATCTGCCTGCCTCTGCCTCCAGAGTGCTGGGATTACAGGCATGAGCCACCACCACAAGGCTGCAAATTTCTTGATATCATTGTTTTTACTGCTGAGTAATACTCCATTGTATATATGTGCCACATTTTCTTTATCCATTCTTCAGTTGAGGGGCATCTAGGTTGTTTCCGGGTTCTGGCTATTACTAATAGTGCTGATATGAACATAGTTGAGCATGTGTCCTTGTGGTAAGATTGAGCATTCCTTTATATGCCCAAGAGTGGTGTAGCTGGGTCTTGAGGAAGACTTATTCCCAGTTTTCTGAGAAACTGTCATACTGATTTCCAGAGTGGCTGTACAAGTTTGCATTCCAACCAACAGTGGAGGAGTGTTCCCCTTGCTCCACATCCTCTCCAACATAAGCTGTCTTCAGTGTTTTTGATCTTACATTCTGACAAGTGTAAGATGGTATCTCAGGACAATGGTGGCACACCCTTTAATCCCAGCACTTGGGAGGCAGAGGCAGGTGGATCTTTGTGAGTTAGTGGCCTGCCTGGTCTCCAATGTGAGTTCCAGGAAAGGAAAAGCCACACAGAGAAACCCTTTTGTGGAAAAAAAAAAAAAAGATGGTATCTCAGAGTTGTTTTGATTTGCATTTCCCTGATGACTAAAGATGTTGAGCAATTCTTTAAATATCTTTCAGCCATTTGAGATTCTTCTGTTGAGAATTCTCTGTTAAGCTCTGTAGCCCAATTTTTTTTTTTTTTGGTTTTTCAAGACAGGGTTTCTCTGTGTAGCTTTGCGCCTTTCCTGGATCTCACTCAGTAGACCAGGCTGGCCTTGAACTCACAAAGATCCGCCTGCCTCTGCCTCCCGAGTGCTGGGATTACAGGCTTGCGCCACCACCCCCGGCTGTAGCCCATTTTTTATTGGATTGTTCAGTATTTTGAAGTCTAGCTTTTTGAGTTCTTTATATAGTTTGGATATCAGCCCTCTGTCAGATGTGGGGTTGGTGAAGATCTTTTCCCATTCTGTAGGCTGTCATTTTGTCTTATGACTGTGAGACTCTCATTTCTTCTGTAATTTGTTGAGATCAGCAGCACAATCACTTGTAGAAATTGTAGAAAATGAAAGTATCTCCCAGTCCCTTAATTTTTTTCCACAAATGTTTCTGGCCTTGTTTCTACTGTAGACAATTATGATGCTAATTTATTGTTCCATGGGTTTGCCTTTGTATAAGACAGAGCCAAGACTGAAGAAACCATATATGTGTTTATTATAGCATGTCTTCAAGTTAGGAACATAGTTCAGTCTTATTGAAGGCTCTTTTTTTAAATATTTATTTTATTTATTTCTTATGTATACAGAAGAGGGTGCCAGATCTTATTACAGATGGTTGTGAGCTACCATGTGTGTGCTGGGAATTGAACTCAGGACCTTTGGAAGAGCAGTCAGCACTCTACCTCTGTGCCATCTCTCCAGCTGTATAGAAAGGTCTTAATGATTAAAATCATCCACTTGATTACATGTCTAGAAATTCCCATTATCCTTCTGTAGTTTATTTAATATCCATTGTGAATCACGTGACTGGTAGGTTTTCTTGTTTTGGAGTCATTTTAACAAGACAGAATCTTACCTGGTTTTTCTTTCCAAACACTGTAAGTTGTATACCAAAGATATTTTATTACTTCAGTGTGTAAAAGAAGATTATATGATTACATTTACTAATCTCCTCTAATATCCATCGTCATGAGGGATGCACATGAGCTGTGCTGGGCGTTGACTCTCAGTGTTATTTTGTGGTCCAATGAAGGATGGAAAGTCATTAATCAGAGCTCAGATCCAAAGCATTAAATAAAACAGAAGCATGGCGGTTCCTCCCAACTAAAATCATAGTTAGTTAAAAGCACATGGAAAAGGAAGGCATGGTGATATCAGTGGTTAATGAGAGAGCTCAAGCCTGTCTGTCAACATGGGTATAAGTGAGGAGGATGGTTATTTGGAGGGTTTTTAACACTGAAAATCCATGTTTCCTTATGTTAAATATATTGTACTACCCACTGAATATGAAACCTAAAATTGTCAAATACTGCTATGTTGTTAACCTAGTAGCTTTTACCCCAAGACTGCTTAGAAAGCCAGGCAACAGCCACATCCAGGCTGAGGATGGAAGCAGTTAAGCAGGTGTGGGCTAGCATTGCTGGCCAGTTGGTAACTTATCAAAGACAGGAGTTGCTAATAAAGGCAGACTCGAGTGGGAAGGTCTTCAGCTGCGCTGGGTTTCCTGTAGTTGGTCTCTGTAAACAGACAGTCTGGTACTTAAACAGACAGTCTGGTACTGTCTGAATCTGTGGGTTATGGCTTTCTGCCGCTGCCTTGGACTTGTATCCATGCCATGTTCAGAGTGTGAAGTTGGACACTTGACGTTTTCTTACTGTATCAGTAAAATATATTGTCATTTCAGTTCTTGCCAGGAATTTCTTAATAAAATGGATTTTTTCAGTATTTCAATAAATATTGATATGCCCACCAGGCAACTTCAAAAAAAAAAAAGATCAACAATAAATGGGACCTCATGAAATTGAAAACTTTTTAAGGCAAAGGCACTGTAAAAATGACAGCCTACTGATTGGGAAAATATCTTCACCAACCACACATCCCACAGAGGACTGATTTCCAAAATATATAAATACCTTAAGAAACTAGATAGCAACTAATAATCCAATAAAAAATAAAGTACAGATCTAAACAGAATTCTCAACAGAAGGATCCCAAATGGCCAAGAAACACTTAAGGAGTTGTTTAACATCCTTAGCCATCAGGAAAGACAAATCAAAACAACTCTGAGATTCCATCTTACACCTGTCAGAATGGCTCTGATCAAAAACACAAGGGATAGCTCATCCTGGAGAGGAGTGTAAACTCCATTGCTGGTGGGAGTGTAACCTTGTGCAGCCACTTTGGAAGTCAGTGTGGTGGTTTCTCAGAAAACTGGGAGACAATCTATCCCAATACCCAGCTATACCACTCTTGGGCAAATACCCAAGGAGCACTCAATCATCCTACAAGGACACTTGCTCCACTATGTTCATAGCAGCTTTATTGGTAACAGCCAGAAGCTGGAAACAACCTAGATGTCCCTCTACCGAGAATGTATAAAGAAAATGTGCTGTATTTACAAGAACACCAGGAAGTGTGAAGGCAAATGGACGGAACTAGAAAAAGTCATCCTGAGTGAGGGAACCCAGACCATGAGAGACAAGGATGACATGGCCTCACTGATAAGTGGATAGTAGCTGTAAAATGAAGGAAACTGGCTACAATCCACAGACTCGAAGAGACTAGGTAACAAAGAGGGTTCATGGGGGGTACCTGGATCTCCCTAGCAAAGAAAAATAGAGATTACATGAGTGGACTAGGGGCAGGTAGGGTGGGAACTTGAGGGATCAGGTTGGGGAGAGAGTGGGGAGAGTACTGAAAGAGACTGTTAGAAAGGGGGCCATTTCAGGGTCAGGAGAAACACCTGGTGCAAGGGAACCTCCAGGAGTCTAAAGAATGACCCCAGCAAGGCTCCTTCCAACATCGATACAGAACCTGAACTGGCTCTCCTGGGACCAGGTTGGTGCCTAGCCCAACTGTCATCAGAGACGCTCCATCCACCAACTGGTGGAAACATGCAGACCCACGGCCAACATTGGGTGGAGTTTGGAGACTTCTACAGAAGAGGGGATAAACAATTATAGAAGCCAGGGGGTCAAGGACACCACAAGAAAACTCACAAAATCAATGAACCTGGGCTCATGGGGGCTACAGAGACTGAGTGACAACCAGGGAGCCTGCCTGGGACTGGCCTAGGCACTCTGCTTACATGTGACAGTTGTGTAGCTTGGTCTTCTTGGGGACTCCTAACAGTGGGAGCAGGGGCTGTCTCCAGCTCTGTTACTGGCTTTTGGGACCCTACTCCCCATACTGGGTCACCTTTCCCAGCCTCAATTCATGAGGAGGTGCTTATTCTTACTGTGACTTGATGTTTTGTTGATACCTATGGGAGACCTGTCCTTACCTAAACAGAAATGGAAGAGGAGTGTATTGGGGGATGGGAACAGAGGGGAGGTGGGGGAGGGGTGGGAGGAGAGGGGGAGGGGAAACTGCAGCTGGGATGTAAAATAAAATAAATTTTACATAAAAACAAGAAATGTTCAACATCCTTAGCCATCAAGGAATGGGGGAGGAGGGGGACATGGAGGGGGTACACTCTGATCAAGATTTATTGTATGAAAGAAGAATAAATAAAAAATAATCATTTGATGGGTGGTGCTGGCACATGCCATTAATCCCAGCACTCCGGAGGCAGAGCCAGGTGGATCTCTGTGAGTTCAAGGCCAGGCTGCTCTACAGAGTGAGTTCCAGGACAGGCACCAAAATTATACAGAGAAACCCTGTAGTGGGTAGCCATCCCAGCATTGGCTTGGAATTTCCAACCCCACTGAGGCTTCGGTAATGGTCACGCCCACAAGGCGGGGCAGAGGAGGAAGCGGAAGACGAAGGATCGGAAGAGCTCTCTCGCTTGGTTCCCGGACTCTGGACGCGCGGAGTTAGACCGAGCAGAGTTCTCCAGAGAACACCGCCGGACTGCGCTATAACCTTTGCCAGACCCTGTAATCTACCCCTTCATTTGTAAGTTACCCACAAAATAAACCTCCCTTTAACTACGTGGAGTGGCCTAATAATTTAACCAATATCTGGCGCTTCATTGGGGCAAATTCCAAAGGGCTAGGCGGCTCCCTCCCTCAGCCTCCTCCCCGGCTGGCGGGTACCTAAAACCCCACTGCAAAGTTCCATTTAACCAGCGGTCACCTACACGGTTCCATTCCCGAAAAAGGAGCAGCTAGTCCAGTCTCAGTTCCCTAGCTTATCCCCCCAGACCAGCGAAAAACGCTGTGAGTGAGATCTTCCCACTCCTCCGAGTGCCATTTCCCTGCCCATCTTGGCTCCTGCCTTCAGCTGCCCCAGCCAAGGTTGCCAGCAGGCCCTGCTTTGGAGCTATACCAATGCCTCCTGCTGGCTGAAAAGTGCTATTGCACCCCTGAAAACACGTAAAGGTAAGCTTCTTTCAAGTAAAAGTACTTGATAATTTTACACCTTAAAACTGACTAACAATTTTGAGTTAATTCTTGTAATATGGCTGACAACATTACCTCAAAGAATTATAACCTTTTTGCCTGTATGCTGAATGGACATTTTCCTGGAAATATACGACTCCCTAAGCATAGTCTGGCCTGTACCATTTTGACATTCATTGTAATAATTCACACAGTGTTCAAACACTGGTTTAATAATAAGAACAAAGATGAGTCATTATTGGGACTGATTACAGGCTTTAAAGATTAAAAATGAAGGCTTACAGAAAAAGATTCTGTCTATGGAATCTGCTGACTAGGACTTACATAAAAAGATTCTCTTTCTGGAACTGCTAACCAGGAATTACAGGTTTTAAAAGATAGCAATGAAGGCTTACAGAAAAAGATTCTCTTTCTGGAATCTTGCTAACCGAGATTTACAGGCTTTAAAAGTTAGCAATGAATGGCTTACAGAAAAAGATTCTGTCTATGGAAATCTGCTGACCAGGACTTACATAAAAAGATTCTCTTTCTGGAATCTGCTAACCAGGAATTACAGGTTTTAAAAGATAGCAATGAAGGCTTACAGAAAAAGATCTTTCTCTGGAATCTGCTGGCCAGGACTTACATAAAAAGATTCTCTCTCTGGAATCTGCTAACCAGAATTTACAAAACAAGCTTGTACCCAAAATTGCTTTTATTGATAATAAATATGAGTATTTAATGGATAGAACACTAACTCCTCCAGAGTGAAGTTGTAGCTACTCAGACAATATATAAGGAAGAAAAATTATCATTACTTGATAGGATAAGGTCCATGGAATCATGTGTTTCAGAAGAACATAAAAACTTCCATGATTCCATGAAAAATCTGGAATCCCTTACAAGAGAAGAGGTTTACTCCCTGGAAACAGACCCTAGGTGCTCGTTTACAAGCCCTGGAGGAAACTCTAAATAAACATGACAAGGGACCTAATAAGCAGAAGGGCAAGACCATACAGGTTGTAACATCTCCAAATGGCTCTCATACAATGGCTTATCCTGTTATCATCCATGAGAAGCCAGCAGATGACACACACCCCGAGCCATATACGACATATATATTACAACCAGTTTCAACAGGGACTTTAAAAATATAAAGGAAGCAGTAGTTACATATGGGATACACTCCACATACGTAAAACAGATGTTAAATTCGTGGTCTACCTCACATAGAATCATTCCAGATGACTGGCATCAGTTAATTTCAGCTGTTCTAGAATATAGCCAGCAGTTACAGTGGAAAAAGCTGGTTGAGAGAAGAGGCAAGAAAATTTAGAACAACAAGGTAAACTCAGAGGTTTTGAGATCTCCAAGATCAAAATACTTGGTGAGGGATGTTTCGCTGACAGGAATGTACAAGCCATTTATAATGAGCATACAATATCCCTATGCCATACAGCAGCTCTAAATGCTTGGGAAAAATTCCAGAACCTGGAAAAGCAAACTGAGGTATACACAAAGATATTTCAGGGACCACATTGAACCCTTCACTGATTTTTTACAAAGGCTGAACACAGCTATAACAAAAGCTGTATCAGATAAGAATAAGAAAAGTATTAACTGAGTCCTTGGCATTTGACAATGCTAATGCAGAATGCAAAAGAATACTTACACCATTAAAGATCAGATCAGCTCCTTTGGAAGAATGGATTCAGTATACTAATAGTGTTGAATCTCTTAACTACAGTAATGAGGCTTGGATAGGAGAGACAAAATCCCAGAGAATGGGAAGAAGGCCCCGTGGTGCCAAATGTTTTAAATGTGGCTAACCAAGGTCATATATAGTAAAAAGTGTACATGGGGTAATCCTAGAAGTAATACTCCTTCTAGGAATAGCCTAAACAGAAGACCCCAACCACCTCCTGGATTATGTAGAAGATGTGGCAAAGGGCCGACATTGGACCAGTGAGTGGCAGATCAAAAATAGATATACGAGGCAACCCTTTTAGTAGCGGGAAAACGCCTCAGGGGGCCTCTTGCAGGCCCCCAAATCAAATGTGGTAAGAACATTCCCAAGCCACTGTGGAAGACATTCCTCTCCAGGACAACTGAATAAACCAATGTCTAATGTAAAACTCGATACTGCAATGGATGATAAAACAGCTCTGATAGATGAATCACAGTTTACAAAGAACACAATAAACAAATATTTTGGCAACTTCCATAAATGAACAAAGGCCAAGCTTAGAATTCGAATTAATGGCTTGGTTCTGGAGGGCCTGGTAGACACAGGTGCGTGATGTGCTATAATTACACCAAAATCATGGCATCCAAATTGGCCTCTTCAAGAGGTAGATGTCCAACTTTTAGGAATTGGCACCCTATCTCAGATAAAACAGAGTTTCGAGATGGGTTGAATGCATAGGGCCAGAAGGACAGAGAGGAAAGGCTGAAGCCATATGTAGCAAATGTAAGCAGTAAATCTATGGGGCCGAGATCTGTTACAACAGTGGAATACCCAGAATTAAATTCCTACACTCTCAGAAAAGGAATACAGGCCAATGCATGTTTCTAGAATAATATCATAAAATGCTATAAAAAAACAGTCACCAACCTATTCAGGCTGTACACAAACAGAGCACAACTGCTGTTGAACTCTCAGAAGTACCAACTGCCTTACCTTTAAAATGGCTAACTAATAAACCTGTCTGGGTTGGACAGTGGCCTCTGACAAAAGAGAAGCTACAAGCTTTAGAACAGCTGGTTCAAGAGCAGTTAAATGCTCAACACATTGAAGAATCTACCAGCCCTTGGAATTCTCCTGTATTTGTTTATTAAAAAAAAGTCTGGTAATTGGAGAATCCTGACAGAATCTGAGAGCTATTAATAAAGTAATTCAAGCCAATGGGCTCCCTACAGACTGGGATGCCCTTGCCCTCTCTGCTACCCAAAGAATGGCCTATAATAGTTATTGACTTAAAAGACTGTTTCTTTACCATACCCTTACAAGAAAATGATAGAGAAAAAATTTGCCTTCACAGTTCCTAATTATAACAATTCTCAGCCAGTCAAGAGATATCAATGGAAGGTCCTCCCACAGGGAATGTTAAACAGCCCTACCTTATGCCAATACTTTGTGCAAAAACCATTGGAGTTAATTCGTGTAAAGTTTCCACAATCCATAATTTATCACTATATGGATGATATCCTATTAGCTGATCCAAAGTTAGACACATAAGAAAGCATGTTTTGAAGAAGTAAAAAAGTTTTGCCTCGCTGGGGACTGCAAATTGCTCCTGAAAAAATACAAAGAGGAGATTCTATTAATTACTTAGGATATAAGATAGAGTTACAAAAAATTAGACCCCAAAAGGTACAACTGAGGAGAGATCGATTAAAGACTCTTAATGATTTTCAAAAGTTGTTAGGAAGCATTTCCAACTTATTGGGTATCATGGGAATACCCAAAGATGGACTACAAAATTTGGCTAATACTCTAGAAGGGGACAAAGAATTAAATAAGTCCAGAGAATTATCAAGCCGAAGCTGAGAAGGAATTGGCTCTAGTAGAAAAGGACAATTCGAGAAGCACATGTGGATCATGTGGATCCAGAACTTAAATGTATTCTTGTCATATTCCCCTCCAGACATTCCCCCACAGGTATTTTGATGCAGAGGGAAGATATTATATTGGAATGGATATTCCTACCACGTAAACCAAATAAGAAATTAAAGACTTATATAGAAAAGATCTCTGATTTGATTCAAAAAGGTAAATTAAGACTTCAGTCAGTTGACAGGAATGGACCCAGCAGAAATTGTAGTACCTTTAACTAATGAGGAAATTTCATCACTATGGAAAGATAATGAATACTGGCAGAGAGCCTGCAGTAACTTTTTGGGAGAGATTAACAACCATTATCCCAAAAGCAAGAGAATAGAATTCATAAAGAAGACTGAATGGGTCCTTCCTCACATTGTACGACACAAGCCAATTCTGGAGTCCTCACATTCTATACTGATGCAAATAAATCAAGGGAAAGCAGGATACAAATCAGGAGAACTTAAGTAAAGTAGTACAAAGTCCATACAGCTCTGTACAAAAGGCAGAACTGTATGCCATTCTTATGGTACTGATGGACTTCACAGAAACCCCCTCAATATAGTCACTGACTCTCAATATGCAGAGAGAGTTGTTTACACATTGAAACTGCTGAATTTATTCCTGATAATACAGAATTAACTTCATTATTCATACAATTGCAGGGAAATCATCAGAAAAAGGGAACATCCTATATATATATAACACATATCAGATCCCATACAGGTCTGCCAGGAACCTCTAGCACAAGGTAATGATGAGATTGATCAGTTACTAATAGGTAATGTGCTAGAAGCCTCAGAATTTCATAAGAAACACCCATGTAAATAGCAAAGGTTTTGAAGAAGGATTTCTCCATTACTTGGCAACAAGCTAAGGATATTGTGAAAAAATGTCCTACTTGTTCCTTCTATAACCAAACTCCATTACCTGCAGGAAGCAATCCAAAGGGTATACAAAGAAATGAAATTTGGCAGATGGATGTGTTTCATTTTGCAGAATTTGGAAAGATTTAAAGTATGTACACCATACCATTGACAACCTATTCAGGATTTCAGTGGGCAACTCCTATGAGTTCTGAAAAGGCTGATTCTGTGATTACACACCTATTAGAAGTTATGGCCATCATGGGAATACCTGTACAAATTAAGAACAGACAATGCCCCAGCATATGTCTCCAATAAAATGAGACAGTTCTTTGCTTATTACATATAAATCATGTTACAGGTATACCACACAATCCCACAGGCCAAGCAGTCATAGAAAGATCCAATCGAACTTTAAAGGATATGCTAAATAAACAGCAACAGGTAACAATGACTCCTAGAAATAGATTGCATAGTGCTTTATTAACCTTGAATTTTCTCAATGCTGATGAGAAAGGAACAACAGCTGCGGAGAGACATTGGACGACAGACAAAACTCCTGAGCTAAACCAACCGGTTTATTTCAAAGATATGTTGACCTCAGAATGGAAACCTGGATATGTCCTACGTTGGGGAAGGGGTTTGCTTTTGTTTCCACAGGAGAAGAAAAAGCTATGGATACCAACAAAATTAATAAAAATTTGATTCGAACAGGAAGAAACCCCTTGAATGAGGAGAAGTAAAAGATCATCCACCAATGTGACATCTCTTCAGGTTGTAAGAAAAATTTAACAATCAAAGGTTGGGGGTAGGGTTCTGTTTTTGTCTTTCCAGGATAATGGAAATACCCATCTTCCAGAAATCATAAGGCCTTGGATATCCAGATGTTTACAGCAGAAAAGAAAGAATCTATTGGTACCAATCTACACAGGGTAAGATATCACTGTCTAACATCTATATCTCTATCAATCTAGAATAGTTGTGGTTCCAATTTAATTATAAACCAAGGCTGGCTTTGGAGATGGAATTGGCTCACCTCCTTCTCTAAACCAAGCATATTGATAAAAGAAAAGGTTGAGAGATTCTTCAGTCCCATATCAGAAGAGCCCTCTGGTGTGAGACAGAAGGAAACCAATTATAAGGGACCATTATCTTCAAGATTCTAATTCTCTCCATGCTTACTCTTGATTTCTTGGAATCCTTTCTTACATGTCATGACATCTTTAAATCCAAACCTTCCATTCTGATAAAAAAATAAGTTTTTTCCAATAGCAATCTCTGAAGTCTCCAGAAGGAAGATGGGGCCCCAACAACAACAACTCTACCCAATCCAGAATGATGCCATGGTAATCATCATCATATTACACTTCTTGCCAAAATTTCAGACAATCTTACCCATTACTCTGAGAGTTGCTGCAGAATCTACAGTTAGTCTAACTGAGATTTAACTATCTGAGCTTTCTCACAACACCCAACAGAGATACCATTGCTTCCTAAACAGCAGGAAGCAATTCTAAGAAAACAACGCCCCTTCTCCCTAAGGTTTCATATTTCTCAGGGTTATGGATAATGGTTCTAGGGTTGGGGGTAGAAGAAACTGTTAAAGTCAGTACTCTCCTTAAGGAAAGAAAATATGTCTCAAAAAAAAAAAAGGGAAAAGAAGAAATGGAATGGATAGGTGTAAGATATTATGGTAGACTGTCATATACATTAGTAAACAAATTTAGTAATATACCAGCCTTTGCACTGTTATGAATTCTTATATGTTGATACAAATATAAACTTTTTACATTCCTATTTAAGATAATTTGTATATTGATACAAATACAGAACGATGTTTGTTATATTGTACACATATTTTTACTCTTATGTGAAATATTTGTATATTGATACAAATGTGAATTTATATCTGTCATACTGTATGTATGTTCTACTTCTGTTTAAGATATTCTGTATACTGATATATATTTAGGATTATTATCATATTGCATATTGCACTATACATTCCTACCTCTGTTAAAGATATTTTGTGTATTGTCACAATTTAAAGTCATTGTCCTTTTA
>NW_023411579.1:0-48075 GCF_903995425.1 Onychomys torridus | reverse complement strand
ATTGCATGCATTTATTTATCCTTATGTGTACATGGTTACAAGTGTGCATCTATGGAGGTGTGCACACCACATTACACATGAAGATGTCAGAGTACTTGTGAGTCAGCTCTCTCTTCATCATGTAAATCCAAGAATTGAACTCCTATCACCAAGCTTGGAGGGAGGCCCTCTCACTGACTGAGATGGCTCAGTGGCTCTGATAATATTTTTGGTTTGTTTGTTTGTTTTTTGAGACAGTATTTCTTTGTGTAGCTTTGCGCCTTTCCTAGATCTCACTCTGTAGACCAAGCTGGCCTCAAACTCACAAAGATCTGCCTGCCTCTGCCTCCAAAGTGCTAATAATATGTTTTTAAAATAATGTGTTTATGAGGTGTAGATAGCACATTTTTGTGAGTCTAGCACTATGACCCTGGAACAAGAGGTTTTAAATTTGAGGACATATTGCGCTGCTACATAATGAGTCTATGTTTCCATAAGCAAAAAAACAAACAACAAACAAAATACCTTAAATTAATTATTCCTTTTATGACCTGTGTATATCAAGTATCTCTGATTAAAGTATAATTGTTTCATTATCATAAAGGCATGCTCAGTTATTTAACCTAGGTCTCCATTATCAAAATTATGATTTGAAGTATGAATAAGGTCATGCAAATTTGAAGAGTGGAAAGGAAAATGTGGACAATTTGTAAGGAAACAAATCAAAAGTGAAAGGAAAAGTATTGGCTCAGGGCAAAAGGCTGCCTCTAGAAAGAGAGGAGACAGATGTGGCATATAGGAAAATGACAGTTTATAAAGGTACAAGGGGAAACCTGTGTCAGGGAGAGGTGTTTAATTTTATTTGGGCATGTTTATTAGGTGAGCCACATAGAATTTTGACTTCAATATTTTGATAGCTGGACCTTGATAGTCAGCCTCAAGAGGAAGAAGTGGCCAAATAAGGGAATAGACCTTGGTGGCTAGCTTTAGGAATGTCATCTAATAATTTATAGGAAGGCAGAGGCAATGAAGAAAAGGGCAAGGCCTGCCAGAGCCATGTTTGCCATGTCTGGGTATCCACAATCCTTTCAGAAAGTATAGCAGCAGAAATTTAGAAAATTTATTGCAGCATCAAGGGTCCACTCACATGTAATTCATTAGGGATGTCTATACCTGGCAAGGTGGTTCACACCTGTACTCCTAGAACTTGGGAGGTAGAATTATGAGAGTCTTGAACATGAGACCACTCTGGGCAACATATGAAGACTTACCATAAACAACAAAGAGAATCAAATGACTCCCCAAATTAAAAAAAAAATCAAACTAAACAAATGGTAATTTTTAATTTCTCTCTGATTATAAGCAGTTCAAGATTATGAAATCAGAACTTTCTACAGTATAATAGAATTCTACTAAAATAGAATGCAAGGACAGGGCTATTAGTTCATTAGGACAAGGCTTGTCTACCCCATGGCCTTAAGATCAGTCTTAACATTATAAAAATAAAATAAAATATACTGCAGAATTATTTATTAATGTGAAAAAACCTTCCCTGTGGAGATGATATGCCCCAGATAAGGTGTTCATAACTAATCATCATACAGATACAAGCAGATTCAACTTGATGACCCATGAGTTTTACTGGGGTTACTGAAATATGAGTGAAGGGTAGCTTACAGAACCAGAAATGACTCAAAAACAGCTGCATTGCCAAGGCCCACCCAGCATTGGTAACAGCTCACAAAAGCATAGAACTGGAGTACACTGCACAGCCTATACAAATTGTGTATAGCCAAGCAGCGCAACAGATTAGAGAGTGTTTTTACCAAGTGACTCAGTTGATCTAAACCTCTTCCAGGGAGCTGGGCTGCTGTTAGCTTCTTCCAGACAGCTGGTTCATTCTTGAAATCTTCTAATTTTGCATCTAGGCTTGTTTGAGTATCTTCTTTACAGCTTGCCTGGTCTGAGAATGATTCATCAGCTTGGCTTGTTTACTTGGGAGCAAGGTGCTCATTGAATCTGATCAGTTTCAGGGACTTCCTGAAGCTATTTAGAGTTCTTTACCTTCCTGCTAAAGGAGCTTTCCTGCAGGATGGAATATTTCAACTTTGGATGAACTTTCACACAATAAATTCCAATAGAGTTTTGCAGAACTGGTGTGACACCCTTGATAACCATTAACTAAATAAAAACCCACTTCTTATTAAAAGTTATTCATGGTTATGGTGAATATGAGTGACCCCAGACTTTTAATAGCTGTGAATCTTGTTAAGGCTGATTTTTCACAAGGAATATAAAACACTCAGTATTAAAACAAAGGAATTATTTGGGAACTGTTTCTGGAAGCTCTAATGTGTGCCATGCTTGAGTGTCCTATCACCAACCCCGACATGAGGCTTTGGTTATTTGCTTTTGCTATTGCTTTTAAAGCAGATCTTTCATTTTTGTTGTTAATTCTGTACTAACACTTGACTCTTGAAAGTAGGAATTTTCTTTTATGTATAACCCTCATTTTTAAATTGCAATCTCTAATTTTATAAATTAGTAAAATGGGAGATTTCAAACAAGAAAAAAATGTTTATTTTTTGTAACTTAACAATTTAAAAAATAATAGTAATGGAGAATGCTACAAATTCTTAATTTGAGTCAGATTGATTAACAGTTAAGAATTGGAAATACTACAAAATAACTTAGTGTGTTGTAAATATTCAAACACTCAACCAATGTTACTCTTTTATCCATGTTTCTTATGTTCTTTTTAAATTTAAAATAAACTAACTTTATTTTCCTAACTTCAGATACATTAGAAATTATTTTATCTGTTCTGTTTTCTCAAGTATATTAAACTGAAATAGTATTTTGAAAATGTCATACACATACTGTATAGCATTAATTTCAAATATGAAAGAACAATTGTGTATTGTAAGAAAAGGGTAGTTGTAAATTTAACATTAGTAACTCTCTGCAGCAATTCAGACTCAGTAAAAATAAGTTAATTTCATTTTTTAATTCTATGACTTATATATTACATCAACATACATTCCTCATATTTCCTTATGCATTTAGGGGCTACAGCAAATATAAAATGCAACACTTTTCATAAGGAAGATGGTTACTGATGCTTCCCTGTGAATGCACATGAGAGAAATAGAACTACTTCTCAATGATTAAATATATTCTCTAATTATTCTACTTTTCAAGAAAGAGAATGCAGCATCCCCTTACTACAACCACACTTAACCGTCAATCCCAGGAACGACAAATATAAAGTTGGAGATTTGTTGAAATTTTCTTGCCAACAAGGACACAGAGTAGGACCAGATTCAGTGCAATGCTACCACTTTGGATGGTCTCCTAGTTTCCCAAAATGTAAAGGTCAGTATCTGTTTTACATTTGGTGAATGAAAGTCAGAAGTTTATTTTCCTTCCCCTAATATCCTCTAGTCTTACATTGTGTCCACAGTCTTAAACATATCCAGATATTTAGACAGCCATAATGAAGCTGCAGGTTGTGTGGCTAATGCACAGTCACTTATTTACAAGCTAAACTCCAGACTAGTTTAAAATATGTTATTAATGTGTTTAAAGATGCAGACATGATGACTGAGAGTACAAAGACATCTCTCGTTTTTGTCTGTATTGCCATTTATTCTGGTATTTTTTATAGCATAAGCATTTCCTCACATTGCATTGAGAATGTGTAAACTGTACGAAATCAGATTCTGATGAATTCATTAGCATTTATTAAAAAGTTAAAACATATTAATCAGAGATGTTTTCTACACTGCCAACAATTTTTACAAATTGATAGCTGTATGTTTTAAAATACTTTGAGAGCGTGAAAGTCACTATGATTGACACAACTACAATTGCTGACTGGTTGTTCTGCATTTTCAAGGTTTCAGGTTTACCAAACATTGTACCACCTTTAATATGCTTTCAATGCTATTTCAACAGACATGTTACAAACTGTGAAATGTGAGTCTAGTTAAAACACTATTGACTTAGTAAACTGTTATAAAAAGTGAGATGGTAAATAAATTCTTAAAAGATTTTTCATCAACTACATTTTTAGACTATGAGATGGACATTTTCATTTATAGTTACATAATATTTCCACAATAGGTCAAGTAGAATCATGTGATCAACCTCCTGAACTTCTCAATGGAGAAGTTAAGGGAACAAAGAAAGACGAATACAGCCATGGTGAAGTGGTGGAATATGATTGCAAGCCTAGATTTCTCCTGAAGGGACCTAATAAGATCCAGTGTATTGATGGGAAGTGGACAACCTTGCCGATGTGTGTCGGTAATTAGTGTTCATACTTAAACACTGCTTTGTATCTCACGTGATGCTTTAATCATAAATACACATTTGTGAAACATCTTTCTGCAGAGGAGGAGAGAACATGTGGAGACATTCCTAAACTTGAGCATGGCTCTGTCCACCTTTTTGTCCCTCCTTACCATCATGGAGAGTCAGTGGAGTTCAGCTGCACAGAAAACTCCACAATGATTGGACATGGGTCAGTTTCATGCATTAGTGGAAGGTGGACCCAGCTTCCTCAGTGTGTTGGTAAGAAAGTTATGTGCCCCAGATTTATACTTAATGAAGTATAATATTTTTATTGCAGAAATATTTCCATATATATATATTTAGTTAGAAATCATCTTGGATGAATCTAGTCTTAAATAATATGAATCCAAACTTTTTTTTTTTATAATTTAATGTGTGTTTACAGAAGAATGAGAATTATTAATATAATCTATAAAAGGTTGTTTACCTCAAGTTAAATCTAGTTGTTGTTTATGAATTTTCATGTGACTAAATGTAAATAATAATACTCAAGAAGATATCACAAAGTTACAAAATACCATTGCTGTTATTACATGGCACTCTGTTATTGTTGTAAAATGGCAAGAAAGAGGCCTTGGCAGGTGGGACCAAGGTTTCCCACAACAGGTGAGTGGGACATGCTGTGGCCTTGCAAACACAGCAGGGTGTGGCCAAGGGTGCATGGCAGAAAGCCACTCACACCATGCAGATGTGGCATCCACATGGCAAGTTTTATTAGTGGAGGAAGGGAGGGAGAAGAAGAAAAGGAGAAACGGGAAGAAAAGGAAAGGAGGAAGCCGTGCTACCTCATGGCGAGAGAGGAAGGGAGAGAAGGGGGAGCAGTTTCCTCTTAAAGAGGACTTTACATAAGATGACTTTATTACCCCCTCCTCACGTCCAGTTTGCTCATGTAGATCTCATCCATTTCTCTGTCGTTGAGTGATTTCCTGTGTCTTTCTTAGGGTCCTCTTTACTAGGTAGCCTCCCTGGAGTTGTGAGTAGCACTCTAGTCATCCTTTGTTTTACATCTATTATCCACCTATGAGTGAGACATAACATGTTTGTCTTTCTGAGTCTGGATTACCTCACTCAGGATGATTTTATCTAGACCAATCCATTTGCCTGCAAGCCTCATGATGTCATTGTTTTTCTCTGCTGAGTAGTACTCCATTGTGTATATGTACCACATTTTATTTATCCATTCTTCAGTTGAAGGGCATCTAGGTTGTTTCCAGGTTCTGCCTATTACAAATAATGCTGCTATGAACATAGCTGAGCATGTGCTCTAGAGGTATGATTGAGGATAAAAAGAAAAAAAAAAAGATGACTTCAGTATGCTGGGCAGGTCCCCAAGGGGTGGGTCTGAATGCTAACACTCTCCTTCCATATCATGGAAAGCTAAGAAATCTAGTATGGAAAGCACCCTTTTCCTACTCTCCCAGAACTTTCATTATAGTTCTGTCCACTCTACATGCTGCAAGCTGAAGTCAGTGCGATGAGGATGAGACCCGAGGTCCTCTCATTGGCTATAGCATTCAGCTATACCAAAAAGTCTGGGGTTAGGTGGACCACAGTATCCTGTGGGTAATTTCACTCTGCAATAACTCTCCTGTTCTTCTGGTGACTGAATTTAATGAGAAGTTAAAATCATCTCGGTACCTACATTTACTTTTTTCTGAAACTGGGGTTTTTCTTATAATGTTCCTGGGTCATTACTTCAGAATGGTCCTTGATACCCAGAATTTACTCTTAATTGGGGTTTTAGTATTGGTTAATACCAGAGAAACATGGAGCTCCTTTAGAAAAGGAACTTATACCTCTGTTGTTTAGTAATATGTTCTCCATACACAGAAGACTGACCAATTCATAAACAGTTTGCCATGTAAATCAGTGCTTCCACAATTAATCATTACATTTTTGCTAAGCAAACACATTACCTTCAGTACTTTAAAGCCTATTCACATGACTGTTTTACAAATGTTTAAAAAATAATTTTATATGGGTGAAAAGTCAGGTATACCAGGAATGAAAACAATTCTCCATTCTGTTACAAAATTATGTTTTATTATTTGTTCTGATTTCTGAGTTTTACTCTAATGGTTGATCTGCCTGTAGTGACCTTCATATGACCCTCTTCAGTTATCATAAGCTGTGCTACAACATTAAACTTACAGTAAAAACATTTTATCCTGACACTATACATTCTTATCCTTCTCCATATCTTTAGCTTTCTCTTGACAAATAAGAGATTCTTATGAAACAAATCAATCACACAGTCACTATGCCCCCATGACTATTAGTGTTTCTTCACTTACCTTTATAACTTTTGTCTTCCTGTGAACCAATATTAAGGATGGGACTAATTCTCAGGTGTCTTGAATTCTTGAATTACTCTGGTCAATATTTTAAGTATTGTTTTAGATGCATGTTATATTACTTTGACTATTCATTTACTTTTATTTACTCTATCCATACATATTTCACTCTACATTTCAGATTATTCACAAATGTTATTTAGGACCTATACTGAAATTTTGTATTCAAAAAGAATTCTCATCTTCAGTTAGTAATTATAAAACATAACACATTAAAAGGTGTATATATATTCCCTTACTTAAGTCATAACACAACCAAACTGTTTTATTATTATGACACAGTATTGTTTATATTATAGGATGATCTAGCATCGGAAATAACTTCTTACAGACTCTTATGAAGGGAATATAAAGGAAAGAGATGATGATTACAAGCGTATAATATTTTATACAAATTCTCCCCTGAAACAATTGTTTCATACACAATATATCTAGATACTATTTTTAATAACACATCTACCAAAAAGGATATTCAGACTAGCAAACTTCTTATCATCTATCTGCTCATGTTTGAATTTTAATATTTTTAACATTATGGACTAGAATCAAGATAACAGCAGAGCAACAAATTTGGTCATTTCATAATAATTTCCTATGTAGAGCATCTGAGACACTGATTTCCTATGTACTTGCAGTTGCAAGTACACAAATCACTTTATAACAAAATCTCTCTGAGATGTATAGCTATTTTGATACAGCAGCTAGCTCACTTCTTGTCATTGTTTTTATTTTTCCTGGAATTATTTTCACATAGAAACAGATCAACTGGAGAAGTGTAAAGCACCAATGTTAACTGGTGTGGACAGAATTCAACCCAATAAGAAAGAATTTAATCATAATGTTAGCATGGATTACAAATGTAGAGGAAAGAAGGTGTATAAACACTCAACCTGCATCAATGGAAGGTGGGATCCTGAGCCAACCTGTAGAGGTAAGCTCTTGTTTGCATGGTCTTCTAGTCATTATTTCTAGTCCTTTCTCACCTGTGTTACTAGTAGCTTTGAGTTCTTAAAGCACAGTGATTTTTCTTCAGAATTTCTTATGTGATTCCTACATTTTTATCATTTTTACTTCTCCCTCTTCTACTTGAACAGCTCTTGTGCCCCAGTTCATGACCTCTTCTGTGCACACACACACACACACACATATATATACATATATAATATATATATGTATATATATATATATTATATATGTATATATAAATTCAGTCTCATGAGGCCATTTGCTGTTTCTCCTATGGATATGCGATTAGGACTAAGAACTTGAGATTGGATAACCTATTTGTTGGCTCACCCATTCCTACAGAAGACTGATTCTTCTATTATAAATAGCCATTAATTGACTGTTGTACTTCATCTAGGGGAGTAGTTTTCAACTTTCCTAATGCTGTGACCCTTTAATACAGTCATTCATGTTGTAATGACCACTAAACATAAAATTGTTTTCATGACTACTCCATAACTGTATGTTGATACTGTTATGAATCATAATGTAAATATCTCTGTTTTCTGAAGGTCTTAAGTGACTCCAATGAAAAGGTCATTTGACCTTTAAAGTGTCATATCCCACAGGTTGAGAAATTCTGGTGTAGGGGAAGGGTCTTGTAACACTTTCCCTATCCATGTTGACGTGTCAACTAGTACTGCCATCATGCAGGTCTTCTTTAGGTGACCATGCTTTTAAGATTTCATGGATTTGCTACCCTATCATATGTGAAAACACTGTAACATAACAGAAATCTTGAAGAATTGCTTTTTATAGAGAAGATGATGTAGAAATTACTATTACCTTTGTTAGTGACCTGTAGTTTAAAACATACATGCAAACTTCATCAACATGTATTTGCCACTGTATCGTAATGGTCCCTTACTCTTAGAGTTCCATTACATCTAATTATTTTGTCACAATGAATGTGATGTGCCCTTCCTATGCCTATGTTTAATCATCATGCATTTCTGTATGATTGTGTGTACTATCAAGTTAATAACTTATTTATTCTTGTAACAATCAATCTGTTTTCTTAGAAAATTCTGAATCATATGATACCTCCAATCCCACACAAATAGGCAAGGAGTTCATTCCACTATTTTTGCTTCCCTGTTTGTATTTGTCACTGTTATTTTGGATGCTTACCTCACTCAATGTTTTAAACTATTTCTTAAAGATTAAAATTCACTAAAGTATTTCCATGCCATTTAGAATCAACCTATTGTGTAACAGGAATCTTAAAGGTACTTGTTAATAAAATCAAACCTGAGGCCAGGTTATTGGGGTGAATGCTGGAAGATCAGAGAAGCAGAAAAAGACACAGCTATCTCACCTTGCTAGTTCCTCAGGTGATCCTGTTTCCTCAGGCTGGAAGCTTCTGAGTCCTCCTCCACATGAATCTCAGCTGAACTGTGTTGCTCCAAAGCCTGAATGCTTCTTCAGCCAAATGCTTAACTAACTACATGCTTTACTTCTTAGTTCCTAGTCCTCATGTCTTATATACCTTTCTCTTTCTGTCCCCACTCCTTGGGATTTAAGGCTGGGTTTCTGGGATTAAAGGCACGGCTTTCTGGAATTAAAGGCGTGGGTCACCATGCTTAGCTGTTTCTAAAGTGGCCTTGAATTCGGAGATCCAATAGCTCTGCCTCCCAAGTGCTGGGATTAAAGGCGTTTACCACTACCACCCAACTTCTGCTATAGCTTACTCTTCCCATTTTCTAGCCACCATTTTTGGCTTTGTTCTAGTGGTTGTCTGTTCTCTGACCCCAGATTTGTTTATTTCGGGGAACACACAATATTTCAGGGAATACAATACCCAGCACATTATTGCATGCATTGTAATGGAGAATGCACATGTCATTCTCTAGTTGTCTCGGATTTTATCATGTCTGATATCATTTTGATTACAGTACAAAGTAAGGTGGCAATTCTTTTTCTTTTCTGTATGGCTAGCTAGTTGTTCAAAGAATGTTGAGAAATATATGTACTACACAAACATTCATTTCTTTCTAGTTCTTCTACTATACTTGAGCATAAATAAAAAATTATATTAATAATCACTAATAAAGCACACTGTCATGTTATGAGTCAAAGAGATGAATCTGAGGTGTCTTGATTTTGTAGTGACTTACACAAAATTTTTTAAAATTATGTTAATGCCAGTACTAACCATTTGTTATCCTGGATGCATACCATCAGTTTTCATGTCTCTAACCAGTTAAAGACAGTAGGATATCCAGGGTAATTCAAATTTTGGATAACATACTTTGAACCATTTGTGAACATACTCCATACTCTGACCAGAAGTCAATGCCAAATTATTTATCAAATTGTGATGGTTAATATTTATTGTTTACTTAAAAGAATCTACAGTCACTTAGGAAAAACACCTCTAAGTGTAACTGAGAGAACATTTCTAGTTTGGGTTAACCTCGGTGAGAAGATTCACTATAAATGTAGGTGGCACCAAATTATGGGTAGGGTCCTTGGAATAAATGAAAAGGAAAGGAAGCCAAGGACCAGCACTAGTTTCTCTGTGTGTTCTGACGACAGATACAGTATGAGTAGCTGCCCCACCCTTGGGCTGCCTTGACTTCCCTGCATGATGAGCGAAATTAAACCCTTACTTTCTCCTTTTCTCAAGGGGCTTTGGTCAGATATTCTGCCATAGCAATGAGAATTGTCACTTATATATTAACTAAATGAAAATATGACTTCCATTGGTAAACTATCTCAGGATTTTTCATCTAATCCAACAGATTACCTCATAGGTCTCCATACACAGATCTAGAGAAATCTCCATGTAACCTTAATTATATATTTCAGCATATAATTAGTTTAAAACATCATAAAGGCTAGAAGTAATTGAAATAAGTCATATAAAAATACTGCAAACTGCTTTAGAAAACAATGAATGAGAAGAATTTAAGGGAGGACAAGAATAGATATTAAATTGCTATACAAGCTGAAAAGTATAACATATACATAATTATTATGTGATCATAATTAGTTTACTGTTTAATGAAAATCATTATTTCAATAATTTAAGATACTGTATTTAGTCAAGAAATCTGATTTCCAATGTTTTATACGAGCAGAGGAAGAATCCTGCCCTCCTCCACCACAGATTCCAAATGCCCAAGTGATGGAAACCACAGTGAAATACCAGGATGGAGAAAAAGTATCTGTTCTTTGTCAAAACAATTACATAATACAGGACACAGAAGCAATGCTGTGCAAAGATGGAAGGTGGCAGTCATTACCACGCTGCATTGGTCAGTAGCTATGACTTATTTTACAATGAGAATTCTGGTGTAGGGGAGGATATTGAAAAATGAGGGCATGCCATAATACTGTGGAGACATAATCCAAACAGTTTGTTTTTATTTTCCAATGTAAAATTTTATCTAGGCTTCACTCTTTCATTTGTGTTCTTCATGTAGTGAAAATTCCATGTTCCCAGCCCCCTGAGATAGACCACGGATCTATTAAGTTACCCAGATCATCAGAAGAAAGGACAGACAGAGTGGACTCCAGAATTCATGAACACGGCACTACATTCAGCTATGTTTGTGATGATGGCTTTAGGATGGCTGAGGAACACGGGGTAACCTGTGACATGGGAAAGTGGAGTGCTCCACCTCACTGTGTCGGTGAGAACAACATGAAAATTCAGTTCTGGTTTTATAACAAGTCTTTAACAATAATCTACTCTCATGAAAACCAGGAAAAAGAATGATTTAGATTGGCACATACAATTGTTAATCTATTAACCATAAATTTCCATTTCCATAATTCAATTTATCCTGCTCTTGTTAATTGTATTGATTGTCTTGAAATACATTTTATACTTGATTTTCTCTTCTTAAATATAATGCATAGTCTACTAACTTCACCTGCTCATGTGAGTTGCATTGTTTCATTTGTCACCAGGTGTTAAACTCCTCAGTGTCTTTTACCCACAATGTGTGGCACCTGTAATATATGGGATGTTTCCTGAGATTAGTATTTCTTTTTTTTTTAATTTCATTTGCCACTCATGATTTTTTAGATATTTTGTTGTCAAGTTCTTCCTTAGTGCGGAAGCAGTTTAGCAGGTGCAAGTCAACAGAAGGTGGTCTTAGGAAGCACTGTCCACCTCTTCTGTGATGGCACATCTTCCTTGTTAACATTTCCTTCTGGTACAACTACACATAGAACTGACACATACGAGTGAGTTTCTGAATTAGTGCAATGTGGAATCATTTCACTCTGTTCCTCTCATCGTGTTATTTTCAGGACTTCCTTGTGGACCTCCACCTGCAATCCATCATGGGATTGTGTCTCATGAGCTGGACATTTACCCACATGGAGAAGAGCTGGCATACAGTTGTGCTGAAGGCTTTGGAATTAATGGATCAGCACTGATTAAATGTGTAGGAGGAAAGTGGTCCCAGCCACCCGCTTGCATAAGTATAGTTTTATTTTCATTCTTTGTGTAATAGATTATCTAACTCAAGATATATGTGGCACAAATAAGAAAGTATGCTATAAATCTAGCATATCAGAAGGTTTTACTAGATGCTGGCAGACAAACACAGTACTGGTAAAACATAGTTATACTTCATTTTTACTTTATGTGTTCTGAGCTATCAGCATCCTCAGACTTCTAGAAAACACTGGTTCTGTTCAAGAGGTCATTACTACAGTGATGGTTTTAGCAGCAATGTCACCACAACTACATATGCTCTAATGTTTTTAAATAATAACCATAATTCATTCACATTTGGTGAACCTAAAAATAGAAATATGCCATAGTTTCACATGAGATAAAAAATTCAAAGCAAAATGAAAATATCTCAATAATTATAACTATCAGTATTCTATATCCCATGTCATTCCTGTCTTATTATTTTTATAAAGTTGGAACAATTCAATGTAACTAAGTCAAATGGGAAACCTATTCTATTTATTGGTCTCTATGGACCTAAATATTCCTTCCTACATTGCATATCCTACAATTTCCTACAAACAAAACCCTGTTTATTCTTTTTCTTTCAGTAACAGATTGTGACAATTTACCCAGGTTTGAAAATGCCATACCCAAAGAAGAGGAAAAATATTCATATAGGTCAGGTGAACAAGTGACATTCACGTGTGCACCTTCTTATCATATGATTGGGTCCAACACTGTGACGTGTGTTAACCGCAATTGGATTGGAGAGGTGGTATGCAAAGGTAGTTTGATGCAATTTCAACACGTATTTATCATAGTTTCAGAGGACTGATAAAAAAAGGTCTAGCAAAATTTAAAAGTGGGCAAAAGTTAGATTTTAAAAGCAAGATGAAATTTGTTTATTTTTAAAATAAAAGCACTGATGGCTAATAGTGTAATGATCTTCAGAGTATGGTTCCATGGCCAGCATCGTCATTATCTTTTCACCAAATATTATAAATGTAAATTAATACTAAGGAACTTATTCTAAAGATCTTAAATAGAAAAAACTTCTGGATGTGAGACTGTGAGTCATCTATAATGTCCTTAGGGATTCTGGGCAAACTCAGTTTGAAAACCATTGCTGTAGGCTATAAACATTTGTAAATACGTTGTTAAATAATCACCTTTCAACTGAGGTCTTGTTTATATAACATTTTCCTGATCAGTTACAACATTAGGATATTTTGTTTGTTATAATATTAGAATATTCTGTTTGATCTTCATTTTCTAATACCTATGTTATTCTTGAACAATATTCTCCTCCTTATGTTGAAAACAGGTTTTTTCTCACTTAATATATCCTGATTATGTTTTCTCTTCTGTCTATTCCTCCCAGTTCCTCCCCACCTCATGTTCCATCTGCACAAATTCCCTTTCAATTTTCATCAGAAAAGAAACAGCCTTCTAAGGAATAATAAAACAAAACAAACACATTGGAATGGGAGAAAATAAACAATCTGAGAGGAAAGAGCTGAAAAAAAGACAAGACGCTGAGAGAGACTACAAGCCCCACTCATTCCCACACTCAGCAATCCCATGAAAGCACCAAACTGGAAACCATAATATATATGCAAAGGACCTGTAGGATCCTAAAAGAGAGAAGGAACATATAAATGAAATAAAGTGAAACCAAAAACAAAACAGAAAAAGAAAATGGAATTAAAAAAAAAAGAAAGCCCTAACAAGACATTATGAGGCAAAGAACCTCCAAAGATGTCTTTGAGTTTATTTTATGCAGCCTGCCCTTGAGTAGATTGTTTCTCATGTGATACTTGCTTGCAGAACTCTAAATTTTTATTTGCCAGTGGTTATCAATTGGAGAATGCTTCTAGGTTAGGGATGTGGGTGTGTGGCACCTGCTCCTTTTAGCTCTAGAACCCCATCTGGTGCAGGCCCATCCAAGCTTTTGAATGCTGACTCACTCTCTGTGAGTTCATATGTGCATCAATCTTGTTTGTTTAGAAGGCCTTACTTTCATGGTGTCCTCTATCTCTTCTGGTTCTTACATTCTTTCCACCTCCTCTTCTGCATGGGTCTTTGAGCCACATAGGGAGAAATTTGATGGAGTCATTCTATGACAAATCTTGGAGTGTTCAAAGGTTTCTACATAATGTCTTTATTTGGGTCTCTGTATTTGTTCCCAACTGCAGCAGGACAAAGCTTCCCTGATGACAGCTGAGCAAGGCACTGATCTAAGAGTATAAAAGAATGGAGTCCTTTTATCTCTGTGTTTTTTTTGTTTGTTTGTTTTTAGAGTCATATTTGGTTTCACAATAGTATTAAGTGTCAGGGTTATCTAGTCTCAAGTTCTTGATCACACAAGCAGTGTCAGATGTGGGGTTACATCTCACGGAGGAGTTCTTAATTTATATTTGAAAATCTGTGGTCAATCCAACAAGTTTGGTGTCTCCATTTTCCTGTCATAAGTTGCAGGCAGAACACCATTGTAGATCAAGGGTGTGTGGATGGGTTGGTGTTTATGTTTCTACTTTGGTAGTCTGCAAAGTACCTTCCTTTACCAAAGATGCTAGCCTATATGTAGGCACCAGTTCGACTTTGCTGTGTTCAGTGAGTTGTGAAGGTATTGTCTATCACAATGTGTCCTTGCCTCCAGTTGGTGTAAAACAACCTATAGTCTTGCCAAAAGCCTGGGTGTTTTGGAAGTTCTCATGTGACATCTTTGGCCAAGAATTCAATTATGTGTAACCCCACCTTGGTACTAGAATCTTCATTTGATTAACAAGAGTTGTCCATTGGGGCTCTGTCTCCCTACATTTTTGGTTATTTCATGTATGTTGTCTTCATATATGTTTGTATTTTAGGAAGTTTCTACTTTATTATGTTTCTATAATATCCCTCCTATGATGCTTAGTTTTAGTTGTACTTTCATGTGTTCGGTTCCTTGCCTTGCCTTCCCTATTCCATAATTATCTATACTATTTCCCTATGCTATGGAGAATACTCCCTCCCCTGGTCTTTGGCTGTACACCTAACCTCTGTTGGTCCAAGGGTTGTAGCCTGACTATCACTGACTTAACAGCTAGTATCCATATAAGCAAATGTACATCATATATGTTTTTCTGTGTCTGGATTCCCTCACTGAGACTGACTTTTATCGAGTTACATCAATTTACCTGTGAATTTCATGAGTTAATTTGTGTGTGCATGTATAAATATACCATATTTACTTTATCTATTCATCTGTGGAAAAATACATTTAGAAATTTATGTGTTGACTGGATAATTAAGATGAACAAATAGGCAATGATACTTTCTTTTGCTCCTTAGACAATTCTTGTGTGGATCCACCACTTGTGAAAAATGCTACTATAGTAACAAGGTCCATGGATAAGTATCCACCCAAAGCAAGAGTACGATATGAATGTCATAAATCTTTTGAACTATTTGGGGAAGTAGAAGTGATGTGTCAAAATGGGGTTTGGACAGAGCCACCAAAATGCAAAGGTAGGGCATCATATTTCCCAATGTTTGCTTGATAATGCAATTTGGTTAATGTACATTAGTGAAGATAAAGTAAAATAATTCTTATAAGAAGCATTTTTCTAATTTTCTTTTTCCTTTTAAAATTGAAAATAGATTCTTCTGTCATACAATACATCTCTACTGCAATTTCCCCTTCCTCCATTTCTCCCAAGTCCCCTCCCCCTTACATATCCACTCTCCTCCAGATTCACTCGCTCAGCATTTCCCTTCAGAAATGAACAGGCCTTCAAGAGACAACAACCAAACAGGGGACAAAACAAAATACAATAAACAAGGCAACCCCCTTCATATTCAGGCTACACAATGTAACTCAATAGATGGGAAAGAGTCCGAAGAACAGGCAAAAGAGTTAGAGAACACCCCTTTTATGTTGGAGTCCTAGAAAAACACTAAGCTAAAAGCCATAATATATATGCAGAGCACCTGCTGCAGACCCCTGTAGGCTTGTTTGCTGCTTCAGTCTCTGAGAGCCCATGTGAGCCATGCTGAGTGATTCAGTTGATTCATGTTCTCCTGGTGTCCTCCATCCCCTTTCACTCCTGCAATCTTTCCTCCCCCTCTTCTGTGGGGTTCCCCAATCTCCAATATAGGATCCAATCGACACCCCCAGTTTAGGACTCCTCACAATGTCTGACTATCGGTCATTGCACCCACTCCCATCTGCTCCTGGAGGAAGCCTCTCTGATGATGACTAGACAAGGCACTAATCCTATTACTCTGGGCTATCCAGTATTTGTTTCTTGGTGAGTCACCGCCATCTAGTAATGGTTTAGCCATTGAATGATAGGCTCACCACCAAAACAATAAGAAAATGAAAATAAAATGATACTGATAAAGTTTAAATTCTTTTGGTGAATTTAATGAAGAATTGTGGTGGCAATTTTTCAGCCAAGTTTCTATCCAATTAGAGGAACAATTATCACTAAGGAAAAATTCATCACTTCAAATATTAAGCCACTTGTTTATTGAATATTAAACGGATAAAATACATTTATATGAGGCTTGAGAAAAAATTTTCAAAATATTTACTTTGAAATATAAATGAGTATTGTAATAGAATATCTTCACATAGTAAAATACAAAGTCTTCTTTGTTAGATTTCCTCATTTCTTTTTTAAAAACTTTTTATTGATTCCTTGTGAATTTCACATGGTGCATACTGATCCCAATCTTCTCATTGTCTCCTTGCTTCTGCCTTCTGCCCTGTCAACCTCCCCTGAAAAACAAAATTTAAAAGTAAATCCCTAAACCAAAACCAAAACCAAACCAAAAAAATCTCAGCATTGAAGCTGTAGTGTGGTCCAGTGAGTCACATAGTATACCCTTTCGTCCATACATCTTTACCTGTAAGTGTTAATCACAATGAGTCATTGATCTGGTTCAAGGCCACTGGCTTCTGCTAATCTGTTGATACTGGGTCCTTACTGGGACTCCTCTTGGATATTCTATTTATGCGCATATCATCTTGTAGCTTTGGATTTGCGGGTTTGACCCCTTCACACTCTCCAACAGTTCATAGGTGAGGTGGATGTTGGGGTGGGCTACTTTGTAGTCCTGGTTCTGGGTCTGGGTGATAGCTGGGTTGGTCAGCCTGCCAGATTTCCCTCATCATCAACCCCATGGCAAGCTCTCCAGCATTGTCCTGCCTATCTCACCCAATGTAGCAGACATCAGGGAGCAGGGCCAGTTTTCCTGCTCTCACATCCTAGGTTCTGGCTCACATGCACTCACACCACCAGGATCAGCTCTACTGTTTTGCCCAAGAGAGGTGCAGTGCCCACTCTCTGGATTGTTGTCATTGGAAAGAGACAGGGACAGATTCTCGGTTCTCATGCCTCTAATCTGGCTTATTTCCCTTACCCTTGTGACTCTTTGGCATTTGAGGCCTTAGACTTTTGCTACGCTATTGATCTTGGGCCCTCATTATTGGGACTCTTTGTAGATCTCCTGTTGTTGCCCTGTGTGATGGAGATTCTACAAATTTGGATCCACAAAACTGGCCCTTTCATGTGCTCAAGCAGTTCATACATGGGTGAATGTTGGGGTGGGCCAACTTGTAGTCCTGTGTCTGGGCTTGGGTGGTAGCTGGATTTGTCAGCTAGCCAGCTCCCCTTCACCCTCACCACCATGGAGAGCTCTCCAGCACTGCCTCAGCTAGCTCACCCAATTCTGCAGGCATCAAATGATGGGGCCAGTTCTCTTCTCACTCCCTCAGGGCCAGCTCACTTGTAGCCACACCGTCAGGGCCAGATCTACTGTGGGTACAAGGTGCAGAGTCCACTCTCCCAAGTGCAGCAGCTTGTGAGGGGCAGGGCCAGCCCTCCCACTCTCATGCACCCAAAGGCAGTTCTTCCTCCTGATGCACATGGCAAGGTATGAGGGAATGGAGGACATTTTTTCCATACCATGCCACTACTTGACAGAAGGAGGGCTAGCTCTCCTACACTCATGCCCTAGGGGCTGCCACAAGCCAAAAAATATATAAAGTAGGATTTCAGCTGATTATGACAAAGCTAATACCTGGAAGAAGCCAAGGGCCCCCCAGAGGTCAAGCTGGGGCTCAAGGAGCCTTGGTGATATTTGGCTTTTGATTATCAGCCGTTTTCTGCTATGAGTTTCTTGTGTGCTATTGTAGCTTTTCAATCATTTATTGGGCAGCATTTCCCCTCTGCTAAAGAAATATTAAGATAACCTGAGTTGACAGCTATGCACAGCCAGAACAAGTCTCCCTGTAATTATCATCATTGGCAGCATCCAGCCAGGTCCATCCCCAGATGGAGGAAAGTACCTTATCAGGGATACTCTGTACTCTCTCTCTAAGAATAGACTTAAGCATCCAGACTACCCATTTGAGAAAGCCTGGCAGATGTGCCATTAAGCTTAACTTCCTCCTTTCCCAAATCTTCCTCTAGTTCCAGATCTCACTTTAACTATCACCTGAGGCATCTAGCTGTACACAGGTTGCCTAACAACTGAGCACACTTTCCCCCACCCTGCAGAAAAAATGGCAGATACCTTGGACAGATAGGAGCCACAGGAAAAAAAAGAAGGCAGGTTTATTTTCTCCTATTGACCTAGCAACTTATAGATTCTTAATATTTTCTACCAATCACATTTAAGACCATAGTTGAGCACATAAGATCCCTCTTCTTAGATATTACCCAGAGTTAGCCTCTAGTTAATTCATTTCCCCATTAGTCACTTCCCTTTTGGGTTGCAAATGATAATTAACAATGATTTCCCCTCCATGTGATTCTTATTACCTTTCCTTTTGACCCTGGAAGCCTGGCTTTGCACTGCCAAGGGATTACTGCTTATAAGTGTATTTACACTGGGACTCCCAGGTTATGGGAGGACAGAGAAAATTTGGAAGAATAAATGACTAGAGTGAGAGAGAGCTCCAAGTGCTGAGATTCTATTTCCTGCAAAAAGTCCTTGCTGTTAGTAGTTCTATCTCCTGAGCCCATGGCATACATAATATTAAAGCTGGTCTCTCTAATATTATACAAGAATGGGCCAGCTCACACAAGCCCCAACCAAGGAAGTCAGCTCTACTGTGCTGCCCTGGCCAGGTGCAGGAACCACTCTACAGCTGGTGAGGGCCAGGGCCAGAACTCCCACTCTAATGACCCAAGTACCAGCTCTCCTGACTGCCACATGTGATAAGGGGCAAGCAGGAATGATGGTTTCCTTTAAAAAAATCATTCATTTTATATACCAACCACAGATTCCCCTCTTATCCCTCCTCCCACTCGCCCCCACCAGGTCCCTCCCCTAACCCACCTCCCCTTTCCCTTCTCCAAAAGGGAGTCAGCAAAGCCTGGTACATTAGGCTGAGGCAGGGGCAAGCTCCTACCCCCTGCATAAAGGATGAGTAAGGCCTCCAACCATAGGTAATAGGCTCCAGAATGCCAGCTCATGCATCAGGGATATTCTTACATGTTGAATTCAAAATATTGGAGTTTTCACCAGGCAGTGTCTGCATGCCTTTAATCCCAGCACTTGGGAGGCAGAGGCAGGGGGATCTCTGTGAGTTTGAGGCCAGCCTGGTCTAGAAAGTGATTTCTAAGAAAGGCTACAGAGCTTCACAGAGAAACCCTGACTAAAAAACAAAAATAACAAACACACACACACACACACACACACACACACACACACACACACACACAAAGAGGTATTTTCTGTGAGTACATGTGGACACTTAGTTTACAAGAACAGAAATTTCCCAAATTACCTCAATAAGACATTTACTATTGAATGTCAACTATATATTGCCTATGCAGAAATTTACATCATATCTACAAAGAAATTTAGAATGCCTAGTCTACCACTAAAATTTCAGTATTCAGATCACTTGCATGTAAAACAATTCCTAGTATGTTTGATATATCTCTTCTTTTGTTAATTTGTGTTTGTGTTCTGTGATTATCGGTCATATTTCTCCTTGATTTGGAGGAATAGTTCTCAAAAGTTTTATTTTGATATTCATCTTTTGTTGGTTTTGAGTACGCAATTTGAGTATGCTATCTCTAATAATTTCCTAACCACCTATCACTGAAGTCACCCTAGAATTGTGTTTGCCATCCTTAGTAATGCTGACATTTTATATTTCAAAGGAAAAGTAAAAACTGTACTTACCTTTAAAATCTATTTATGGTTCCCATTTTCCATGTTTTTCTTAAAGATTCCCTTAGCATTTCCTGTTATACATATTGAGCCCCATTTTCTAATGCTAGATTTCATCTAAAAAATAAACATAATTTTATGAGCAGAAAGATCATCTAGTATATACTCTCATTTTATTGGTTACATTTCTTGTAAAGTCTAATTTTTATTTTTATTGGTACTATTCTTTATGAGAAACTATGTTGGACATAATCCTCTATCTTCTTTAATCTGGTAATGTTTTCATTACTGTCATTACTGGAAAGTCTAGCACCACAGGACATAGAACTCAAGGCAGACATTTATTTCCTTTCACTTTCTATGGCCTCCATGTTGGGAGATGGAAAGTCACTTTCTTTTGGATCTTGATCCAGTGCAGCTGGTGATTTTATAAAGATGTTGTTTTTCAAGATGTTTTCTTTAAGCAGCTTCAATGCATGTATCTGCATGAACTTCATGGGACTTGTCCTGTTTGAGTGTACTTAGCTCTTAAATATGCACATGCATGCCTTATGCCCAACCTTTTTTATTTTCCTTCAGGCTAAGACATTTTCTTTGAATCTTGAACACTTTTTTTTTTCATTCTAAACAATGTTGGAGTTCAGTTCAGTTTCATGATGATCCTGTTGAGACATTACTCAACAGAACATATCATCAGTATTTGATTCTCATCTTTTCCTGTGCCCTCACCAGTACAATCAGCAGTCCAGAAGGAAAACAAATATCACACAGCATTGTGCACTCAGATGACTCCTGAATCTAACTAGAATCATCAATACCTTCTCTGTTCCTATATTGTTTACAAAAAAATATTATGTTCATGAATTCCAGATGTACCTAACAAGAATGGCATATACATGCCTGTACTTACTTTACCCACATCATGGATCCAGAAAGCCTCTTTTGCATGCTGTAACTTTAAAAGCTTTAAATTGTTGTCTACAAATATGTGATGCTAAAAAATGGTAATGAAGAACAGGAATATATAGAGCAAAAAAAAAAATACTCTGGTGTCTTCAAAACAATGAAACACTGCCTGTCTACACTGGAGTCTCTGTGCTCAGGAGCTGTTAAGACATTGACTAGCACTGGAAGGCTTCAGAGCAGACATGCTTGTTCCAGTTACATGAGCACTTTAGGTGAGAAGGAAAGAGGAACGTGTAATTCTCTGTTTAAATGACTGAAATTTCTTCTAGTAATCATTTCTGCACCCAGAAATCACTGAAGTCTTGATATTGTGTTTAGCACTGTACTTTCATTGGTTCTGTTTAAGTCTGTACTTTGATTTGATCTCTCAAACATTCAAATGTTGTGTTCTTAGATTCTACAGGGAAATGTGGGCCTCCTCCACCTATTGACAATGGAGACATCACCTCCTTCCCATTGTCAGTATATGCACCATTATCTTCAGTTGAATATCAGTGCCAGTTCTTGTACCAACTGCAGGGCAACAAGAAGATAACATGTAGAAATGGAGAGTGGTCAGAGCCACCAAAATGTTTACGTAAGTACCTCATTCGCATAGATCACAGGAGATTCAGTTTCATGATATGGACATTTTTCTGTTAATAACATTCACAGACTAAAAGTACTCTTTTGCTTAGTGTTTCATTGCCAAATATCTGTTTGTGAGGAAAGCATGATTGTTAGATTTTTTTATATAAAAATAGTTGACAAATATAATTATGCACGTTACTCTTTATTATTGAGTTTTGCTAACATGCCTTTATGTCTATAAAACATGGTACCAGCATGATATTTCTATACCCATTGTCTCAACAGTGCTCTTTTTCTTCAAAAAGACACCATAACCTTGGCAACTCTTATAAAGCATTTAACTGGGGATTGATTACAGTTCCAAATGTGTAGCCCGTTATCAGCATTGCAGGCAGGAAGCATGGTGGGACACAGTAGACATGGTGGTGGGAAAATAGCCTAGAGTTCTTCTGGCTCTGAAGGCTGTAGGAAGCTATGGCCACTGGGCCTGGCTTGGGCTTTTGAAACCTTAAAGCCTAGCTCCAGAGACACACTTCTAACAAGGCTACACCTACTCCAACAAGGCTACAGCCCAAATCCTTTTCAAGTAGAACCACTCCCTGATAAATAACCAATATATACATATATATATGCCTATGGAGGCTGTCTTAGTTAACGTTTCTATTGCTGTGATGAAACACTATGACCAAAAAGAAGTTTGGGAGAAAGGGATTTTTTTGGCTTTTACTTCCATATTGCTGCTCATTATCAAAGAAAATCAGCACAGGAACTCAAAGTGGACAGGATCCTGGAGGCATGGAACAGTGCTGCTTTCTGGCTTGCTTTTCATGGATTGTTAAGCCTGCTTTCTTATAATATCCAGGACTGCCAGCCCAGGGATGGCACCAACCATTCTGCTTCCTCCCCCATTGATCACTAGTTGAAAAAAGACCTATCAGCTGGCTCTAATGGAGGCATTTCCTCAACTGAGACTCCTTCCTCTCTGAAGAATGTAGTTTGTGTCAAGTGTCCAATTAACACACACGCAAAAAACCAGCTAGTACAAAGGCCATTCTTATTCAAATCACTTCATCTGTATGTATCTTGCAGTTATTAAATTCAGTGTCCGTTATATATGCTCTTCTTCCTTTAGAAAAACAAACTAAGTTTTATTAATCACTGTCAGGCATTCAAGACAAACTTTAGTTGTTTTTCCCACTGTGTGAGAAAGACCACAAGGGACTTGTATTCCTGTGTTGGGCAGATTTCACTCAACGTTCTTCAATGCCATTTTCTAACTAAAATAATAAAAATTACCTATAATGTCTGAACTATATTTCACATAAGGATATAACACATTGTCTTTATATATTCATTAATTGATGGGAACTGAGACAGTTATCCTATCTTAGTTTCTGTGACAAGCTATGTGCAATAAAATTATACCCTTTTCATACACTAAACATTGTTTATAGTTTCCTTTACCTGTACTCCTCCCAGTTCTTTCCCATATCCCCTCCACTCCAGATCAACTCCCTCTGTGTCTCTCATTAGAAAAGAAAAACCTTCTAGGAGATAAAAACCAAACATGAAAAAATAAAATATAAGATGAAGCGAAAACTATGATACAGATGTTGGACATGGCAACCTAACAGGAACAAAGGAGTCCCAGGAGCAGGCAAAAGAGTCAGAGACCTGCTCATTCTAACAGCTAAGAGTCCCGTAAAAATACTAAGCTGACAGCTATAACATATATGCAGAGGACATGGTTTAGACCCATGCAGCCCTGTGCTTGCTGCTTTAGTCTCTATGAGCTTGTATGACCTTGCTAAGTTGATTCTCAGGATCTTGTTTTCCTGGTGTCCACCATATCCTCTTACTCTTAGAATTTTTTCCACCTCCTTTTCTGTGGGATTCCCTGAGATCCAAGAGGAGGAATCTGATGCAGACCTTCAGTTTAAATTCTCTTTCTACATAATGTAGAGAGTGGGTGTCTGTATCTGTTCCTATCTAGTGCTGGAGGAAGGCTTTCTGATGATGTCCACAGTCAATTTTAGGGGCATTTTACATACAGCAAGGCAAAGGCAGCTGTACATACCTTTTATGGCATTTGATGCTTCTGCTGTACTCTCTTGTATGCTTAAGCTGTTCAGTCAATCTTTTTATCTTGAAGATACACACAGTTTTGTCATGTTTTCTCTGTATCTATTAAAATGATCACTTATCATTCATCCAATTGATGTAATGAAGTACATCTTTAATAAATATGGACTGAATTATCCTTTCTCTCCTGGGAGGCAATAAAGTTGATACTGGTGGACCATCTCTAAGCATTCCCACAGAAATGTTTTTAAAAGCTTAAATCAACTTTAAGAAACTGGAAGACAAATCACCTATTCAGTTCATCTGGCCATTTGTTGAGCGATCTTGTTTACTTCAGTTTAAAGTTTTCTAAATCTTTGTAAATTCTAAGTATTAGCCCCTTGTCTCAGGTGTTGATGGTTAAGATTTTCTCCTGGTCTGTAAGCTGGGTTTTCTCTGCTAAGTGTGCCCTTTGCTGTACAGAAACTGGGCTTTCAAGTCGTTCCACCTGTTGATACTTGGTGTTAGTTTCTGCACTTCTGGTGTTCTATTCAAAAAGTTGCCCACTCCAGTATCTTGAAGTGGAAACCCTATGTTTTATTCTAAAACTTTCAGTTTTTCAACTATTCTTTAAGGTCTCTGATCTGATCTGAATGGATTTTTGTACAAGGCGAAAGACAAGAGTCTAATTTCATTCTTCTATGGTTAGAAATCCTGTTTTGCCAGCAACTTTTGTCAATAGGCTGGATCTCTTTCCTGCACATATTTTCATATTCTTCCTCCAAAATGGGTGATCATAGCTGGTCTTCAATTCCCGGCCTTTAATCTATCTGTGTATATTTATGCCAGTATTAGTCTCTCTTCATCTCTATAACGCTGGATTAAAAATTGAGTTCTGACATTTGGATTCCCCCACTAGTGTTTTTTCTATTTAGCATTGCATTTAGCTCTTTTGTGGTTTGGTAAGATTTCTGATATTTTTTGTAAGCCTTTAGAATATAGCATTGGAATTTTCTTTAAACTGAAAATTAATTATTATTGTATATCTATTTTAAAAACACTAATTCTGAAATATCTGAAACAAATTTTTGTTTTGTTTTATTCAAGAAAAGTTTTTCTGTGTAGCTTGGCTGTCCTGGTACTCACCAGGCTGGCCTCATAATCACAGTGATCCTTCTGACTCTGCCTCCTGAATGCGAGGATTGCAGGCATGAGCCACCATTGCCCAGCTCTGAAACAAATTTTTAAGAGAATTTTGCACGTATATTTGACTTTTCTCTATTCTTAATTTTTGTATCTTCTGTTCTTGTATCATTTGTATGTACTTAATTTTCATGTTGGTAGCTATGTTTCATTTTTGAGTGTTGCTCTCTCCAGAGAATATTTTGTTAGCTAGCTATGTCAGATATGCATTCATTCAGTTTTAAACTATTTTAGGCTTTTCTTTTTGTTGTTGTTGATTGGTTGGTTGGTTGTTTGATTGGTTGATTGGTTAACACCCAGTTGATACATCTCAATGAACTTCTAAAGAGCTAGAATTGCCATTTGGAATAGTCACAATTTTGCTTCTAATGACATTTTCAGACCTATTTTTATTGAAAATTACACAGCTGTTAATTTCCAATTCTTAGATCAGAATCTGCTTCAAAGTGTATCTTTTCCATAAATTTTTTTCACTTACATTCCCCATTGTCTTTCTTTACTTCTTTAATTATTTTTTCGGTGTTCCCTTGGAAATAATTATATTTTAAAATAATTTTTAAAAAAAACCTCTCCAACCAATCTTTTATTTGCGTCAGTACATTTGGAGTCTGTTACTAGCGGAGTAATGGAACATTGGAAGAATCTTGCTGCCTTCCATTTTTTCATAATTCTTGTGGTTTTTGCACATCTGCTTGATCAATTTTCTATACTCTATATTTGGTGACTTTCTTGGTAAGAAGCTCTTTACTGGAGATGTATCTTGGTCTATAGTGCAGGAGTGAATTCCATGTAGCACCTATGGGTTATTTGCCTGTAATTAACACCTTTGGACACAATGTGAACTACTGTTTCTGTAAATTATACTGAAAGTGGGACACTTATCAGTTCAAGTTGGGTGATAGAGACAGCTCAGGGTGCAGGGTGCTTGTTGTGTCAAGACTCCTACAGTGCGTGTGGTAGCTCATAGAAGATGAGGCAGGTTTTCTCAGAAACTGTGATTGGCAGATCTGCTACTTGCAAGAGTTATTCAGCAAAGGGAGGTCAGTAGGATTCTCCTCTGACTAGACAGTGGTGTGACACCAGATGCTGCAATGGGAGATGCAGTTATGGGAATTTGCCACCCACTCTGTAGCCCTTTGTCCCAACCTCTACAGTAATGTATGTGATCAGATGTGCTGTGGGGCAGGATGGCAGCACTATGGGAATTGGTTGGAGACAACATGAACTTGGACATTATGTCCTCTTGCTTTTCTAGCAATTTAAGAAAGGACAGGGGACAGTGTTGTAGTTGATGAAGCTGCTTTCTAAGCAGGTTAGTCACTTATCCAGTGTGGTCATTTCATAGATTTATTTTTTAAACTATAAAAATTAAATCTTTGATACAATAATCACTATTCATAGTTACAATCTTGTGAGTGAATAATTAACAGTATGAAGGTGGTTATGATTTGGCTTTTAAAGAACAATCTTTTTCAGTATAGTCACCTCACTGAATATTAGTTCTGAATATCATGTTCATGTCAACGTTCAAATTTTACCTTTGCCCAACCAATACCTAAATCAAAGCAAACAACCACGAATGTCCTGAAATACAAGTGTCTTGTTTCATTGATATTAGGAATCCTTTTTGAAATATAACTATCACATTAAAAACATTGTTTTGATGCCAATTCCTATTCAATATTAACTAATTCTATGTGCTTGTTTAATATAAATTTTTAAAAACTTTGAGAAATAATACTTGAATGCTGAGTCTCTGTAGGTTTATGTATTAATAAATGTTTGGTAATTTTTCTTTCAGATGCATGTGTAATAGTAGATGAAATCATGGAAAGACATAACATAACTTTCAAATGGAGAGAAGACCAAAAGCTATATTCTCAATCAGGGGATAATGTTGAATTTAAGTGTAAATCTGGATATAAACTGATAGAAAAATCACCTCCATTACGTACAAAGTGCATTGATGGTCGCATCAATTATCCCAGTTGCTCAAAAATACATTATTGGTACAACGGATGAATGAACCTTTGTTTAGAAATGTGCATGAATATTAATATTATAGTTTCAAAATTTTATGTTTGAAGTATTGTTTAACTCATTTCTTCTCATAAGTATAAAATAGTGTTGATGTATAGTGATTAATTTGGAGCCTGAGAGACTACTGCCTCAAATGCAAAGTAGTGCACTCAGAACTCCTAAAGCAGAATGGGCTGTGTGCTAGCACAGTAATCAATGGTAATAAAATAGATGCAATTATTCCAGTGTCATTTTCTATCTGTCACTTTTCAAAAGCTCTCCATTCTTCCTTAATACATTTTGATCTAAGACTCTTGATTATTGGTGGACAGAAGAAACATTTTTTTCATCTTCAGATTAGTATTTATCTAACAAATATGTAATAATCAAACTGTCATACCTAACATTACCTATGAATATAAATAATAGCTAAATACTACTTTTGTATTAATAAACAAATCTATGAAATATTTTGTGTGTGAATTTCTGAATATGTTAATTTGGCACAGTGAAATATTCAAGCAGTTATACAAAGGAATTAAAATTTAACTGGGTATAGGTTTCTGTCACTAACATAAACCTATAAATACTCTGTATAACTGATAACAGGCAATGAGCATATACATACTTTGTGCCCAAATTAATAGTATAGAATAACAATAAATACAATAAAATTTATTTTTAAAAAACCACTGTATTTATCTTTAGAGATAATAGTGTTTGTTGAGTTGCCATTTAATATCTTTAAAGACAGTTTCTAATTTACAGTGGATGGATATGACTTGTTAACTTTATGATAGTTGAAAGGTAATAATTATTCAGCAAATACTGCTACAATCTTATCTTTATTCCTGAGCTCTCTATCTGTAATTTGACACTGTGAAAATGGGCATCAGTAACTCACCATTGTTCTTATTTGGCCAAGGTAATCAGGCAACAATTCTATAGTCCCATGTAGGTTTACTCCAATTAATAGAGATTGGGTAGCTGCATCAAGAACAGAAAGGGAGAACAAGGAATAACAGACCATGATAAAGGAAGACCACATGAGAACAGGAATAGCCAGAGTGCTGGAGAGGTCTTCAGAAATCCACAATAACATATCCTCTGTAGACTGCTGGCAATGGTAGAGAGAAAGCCTGATCTGATGTAGTCTGGTGATCAGATGGCCAAACACCCTAATGGTCATGCTGGAACTCTCATCCAATAACTGATGGAAGTGGATGCACAGATCCTTGGCCAGGCACCAGGTGGAGCTCTAGGAGTCCAGTTGTTGAGAATGAGAAGGGACTGTAAGAGTGTTACTTGTTGAGACCAAGATTGGAAAAATCACAGGGACGAACAAATGGAAGCACATGAATTATGAACCAAAGGCTGTGGAGCTCCCAGCTAGATCAGGCCCTCTGATTATGTGAGACAATTGAATAGCTGGAATTGTTTGGGAGGCACCCAGGAATTGGGTCCCAGACCTGTCCTTAGTGCATGAGCTGGCTGTTTGGAACCTTGGGCTTACACAGGGACACTTTGCTCAGCCTGGAAGGAGGGGACTGGAGCTGCCTGTACTGAATTCACCAGGTTTAAATGAATCCCCAGGAGAGTCTTGGCCCTGGAGGATATGGGAATGGAGGGGAGGGGCTGGGGGGGGGAAGGTGGGAGCAGGCCAGGACGGGGGAAGACAGGAGAACCCATGGCTGATGTGTAAAATTAAAACACAAATATGTTTTCCATTTTTTAATGTGGGAAAACAATCTTCTTTTAAGTAATTTCTCCCTTTAAGAAATCTCAATTGGTTCACCAACTCTTTGAACTTTTTAGAACAATAGAAGCCCAGGTTGGTTTCAAGTCAGATACCAAGATGGGGATCTCTGGAGAGCCTACAACCCACCAGGAGAGAAGTGAAAATCCAGCCATCTGGAGCCAGCTAGTTAGGGACTCCAGATCATATGGGATAGAAACTCCAGCCACGTTCAGGTCAGGACTAAGTTGGGGCTTGCAAGGCCACAGGCAGGCAGCTTTTACATGAGTTTGTGCCACAAATGTTGGGTTCCATGTAAAACAAGAGTCTTAAAAGGTCTTATAATAAAGAACCCAGTGTCAGATATTGGGGTGAAAGCTGAAAGATCAGAGAAGCAGAACAGCCAGCCACTAGCTTACCTCTATGAAATCCTCAGCCTAAAGAGAGCAAGTTCCTGTTTCCTCATGCCTTATATACCTTTCTTTGTCCTGCCATTTTACTTCCCAGGATTAAAGGTGTATATATCAGCACTGCTCGGTTCTGTTTCTTTTATGTAGCCCAGTGTGGCCTTGAACACACAAAGACCCAGACAGATATCTGCCTCCCAGTGATAGGATTAAAGGTGTGTGCCACCACTGCCTCACTTCTATGTCTAATTTAGTGGCTGGTTCTGTCCTCTGATCTCCAGGTAAGCTTTATTGGGGTACACAATATATCACCACAGGTTTTGAACCATAAAAATAAGATATTTTAAGAAAAGAAAGTCTAAAGATACTTTTAACCTTTCAAATGTTTGGAAACTTTAAGATGAAAATATAGGTATAAATAACAAGGTCAAAATTGAACAAATATCTCATAACCTTCTATTATATGAAATTGGATAGTTGCCAGACCAATAATTCAAACATCAAGGAAATGTTTTACTAATACTAGTAAAAATAATATGCAAAAGTGTAGACAAATTTCTAAATGGTCTTATTAAATAAAAAAAAAAAAATGTGGAGCCAAGTATAGGTAGGAAAGCCTTAGAGAGATCAGGGAAATAAGGAAAGCCACCAGCCAACCTTATCTCACCAACTCTGGAGCGTCCAAATGTGAGTTACTTCCTATCTATCCATGTCTATATGTCTTGCTATTCTGCCATCTGATTTGCTCTCTCTGTTCAGCTACATTACTTTCTTTTCCTACACAGCTCTTTCACTTCCTGTCTGTCTGTACAGACCTCCAGATCTCCATGGTTTAGTAGTGTTGCAAAGTAAGGCATATGCAAGCACACCTGGCTCTGTTGCCAGTGTGGCCTTGAACACACAGAGATCCTGCCTGCCAAATGATAGGATTAAAGGCATGTGCTAACATTGCATAACTTCTGTGTTGTGGCTGGCCTTTTCCTCTGATCTTCAGGCAAACTTTATTAAAGCACAAATAAAATATCACCACATTTCATCACAAATAAAATATCACCACACAAGAGCAATTTTTTTTTTTTACTTTAACACTAGAAAAGATAGTTGTCTATCAGTACAACTGCATGTGCTTAAAAGGTACTCATGTCATGAAGTTCTAAACTTCAGAATCCAAAGGAGAACATATCTAAGATGATGGCATAAGATTTGATGTCAGGCACTGCCTTCTGTTTCCTGAGTACTTCTGCCTGACAGCATCTTGCCAGGGAAACACTTTGTAGTTTCTTTGTAATGGAAGTAATTCTATTTGTGAGAAAAGAACCTCCTAATCCAATAGCCAGTGAAACCAATTATCTTCATCACCATGAAGGTAGTATGGCAGACAAATATAAATGCTGTGTAGAAATCACATTAAGACTACAGCAGAGGAATGAACAATAAAGTCCATGAATATGGGAAGCAAAGGACAGCATGATTATAACTCATAGCATACAAAGTTGAATGTAAAACAAAAATCTAATAAAGAAACATTAAAGTTGTTATATAATAATAAAACAAATTCCATATATATATTTAGATATGTTTAACTAACTTAATATAAAAAATATGTATAGACCTGACAGAAGAAATAAACATAGGTATAGTAATCACTAGGGTCTTCATACAACTATTTTAATTGTGGATTGATCAGATAGACAGAAACACAATACAACAACATTAGACATAACTGATATATTAGATATATTGTCTTGATCATCAGAATTGTGTGACTTTACCAAAATGTAAAACCAAGCTGATACACATCACATTCCTAATGAACTTAAGCAGTTGAATCTGTCAGACACATGCATAGCACACTACCTAATGAGGGTAGTATGCACATCCTTTCCAAAGGCATATAAAACATTCTCCAGGGTGGATCATATGCTACACAATAAAACTCATCTTTGAAAATAATTGCTCATGGAGATCTCATCTACTTCCCCTTCCCAGGGTGATCCATGCATCACTCTTAGGGTTCTCCTTGTTAGCTGGCTTCTCTGGAGCCATGGGTTGTAATCTGGGATCAAAGGCATGAGCCTCCCAAGTGCTGAGATTAAAGGCAGGCACCACCACCTCCCAGTTCCACATTCTGATCTCCAGGCAAACTTTGTTTGTCAGAACACCAACAAAATATCACACAATAGAGGAGGTGCCTAGTCTTATTACAACTTGACATACTGTGTTTGGTCGATATCCCTGTCCTTTGATGAGGGGAAATGAAAGAGAAGTGGATAGGGGTGAGGATGGACTCTGAGGAGAGGAAGTAGGGAACACTGCAATTGGGATGTGATACATAATAGAAGAAGAAATGAATAATAATTACCTAATAGTAGGTCCTGGGCAGAATGAATTAGTTGTTGAAGTGTCTGTCATGCATGCAAGCATGAACTCTGGAGATTGGATTCCTGGTGTCTATATTAAAAATTGGGTATGGCAGCATAGGTATCTAATCCTGGAAGGGGAGAGGCTATGCATTTGACTCATAGAACACAATGTCCACCACTCTACATCCCCAACAATTCAACACAGTACCTAACCCTTTACATTTTTCTCATAACTATATAAATAATTGTAATGTTCATGTAGAAATATAAATAGCCAAAACAATCATGAGCAAATAGAGAAATTCTGAGGTTATCACAACACTGTTTACAAATGGTATTTCAGAACATGCAACTGACACAGAAACAGATGTCAAGCCCAATGGAATGAGTGGGTTATAAGTGAACCCATGAAACTATAACTGTCTGATTACTCATGTAGGAGATAAAGTATCTCTTGAAGTAAAAATTAAATCCACAAAAGTGGTAAGGGGACAACTTGGTATCCATACAGAATTATCACACTACTTATCCTCTTATGGAAAAATCCCCTCAAACAGCATTAAAAGCCTTAATATGTGGTCTGAAACTTTCATACTGCTGAAAGGAAATGTAGAGGAATTCTCCAAGACAGATACATAGGTCATGGCTTTATGGTAGGACCCAAACATTTCAGTCAATAATGTTGAAGATCAGTAGTAAAGAATGCAGTAACTTAAATGTTTTCTTGACTGCAAAGTAGGAAACCATCAGCAGAGAGAACAGACAGCTCTAGTTGTTCAGATGGGAGGGCATTAATACATAGAATATTTAAATGTATTCAAAAACTAAACAACCAAAGAATGCAAAATCCACTCAAAAAATGGGCAACAGAATGGAATATGCAGTTTGCAAAGCAAAACATTTTTAAAAATGCCAATTCACATGTGAATGAAAAAAAGCATATTCTGCCATTATGGAGGTGGAAGTTGGAAGGATATTGGGATTCCACCTCACCCCAGTTAGGAATAAGCAACAAATAAGCAACAAGGAAATAAACAACAAATGCTGGTGAATAAGCAGTGCTGGGGAACTTATGCTGCCTTTGTGAGAATGAGTTTGGAGGTTTTCTTGGGTTTCCCACTTCTGGGCTTTTAGCTGAGATAAACAAATAAGAATATAAACACAGGTACCTGAAATTTCATGGTAGAGTTCCCATCTAAGTTACAGACAACCTTAATTCTCAAATAGCACAGAGTAAAAACAAATGTGGTGCATGTATAAATAGAGCAGAATCATCCAGTCTTAAATAAGAATGAACAAAATTGCATTTTCGACAGGAAAATGAATAAAATTGCTGATTAGCACTCTTTTAGGCTGAGTTTATTGGGAATAAATAATTATATTTTTTTTTATTTTTTGAGATTTTGTCCAGTTTCCAGAAACAATGAATGGATGTGTTTGTAATTAATATTATTACTTCCCATTTATTTGAGTAACAAATATTAATTTGCTCACATAAATTTCCTTGAAGTCCTATAAAACAAAAAGAAATTTGAAATGTAATTTATCATTTAAAAAGTAGGGAGCAGTATTTAGAAAATATATTATTAATTAGATGTTTAAATATGTATAATAATGAAAACATTATTATGACAACATAGTCAGGTTTTTTTTTTTTTTAAGAACTTAGGATCGAATCCAGGGCCTGTGCTTGCTAGGCAAGCGCTCTACCACTGAGCTAAGTCCCCAACCCCCATAGTCAGTTTTAAAAATACTTTGCAACTATAGGAGTATAGCTGAAGTGTTCCTGTGTCCCAACTGACCCACGGTCAGGACAAATCTCTTTCATCCACCAGTCCTGCAGCCACTTGGACCCAAGTAAACACACAGAGGCCTATATTAATTAAGACTGCTCAGCCATTAGCTCTTACCACGACTAGCTCTTACATTTAAACTAGTCCATAATTCTTATTTAAGTTTAGCTACGTGGCTTGGTACCTTTTCTTAGTTCTGCTTCTACATCTTCTTCCTTCTGTGTCTGGCTGGCGACTCCTGACTCAGCCTTCCTGTTCCCAGAATTCTCCTCTCTGCTTATCCCACCTATACTTCCTGCCTGGCTACTGGCCAGTCAGCATTTTCTTTATAAACCAAATCAGAGCAACCCACATTCACAGCATACAGTAAGACATCACCAGATTTTCTCCTTTTCTTTCAAAAAGGAAGGTTTTTAACTTTAACATACTAAAATTATATATGACAAAACAGTCAGGAAAACTTTAGCTACATAGATGAGGTACTGTTGTATGATCATAAGGACTAAAGACCTCTGTTTCTTTGAAACTGCTTTCCTCCGTACAAGAAGGAAGGCAAAAACAAGTTTAATCTCTTCTCTCCCTTTCCTAACACTTCAGTCTGAGAGACTAAGAGACTTCCAAAAGGATTGAATGCTGTTATTTTACTCAATATATATATAATATGATAAACTTTCTCAAGTTTCCACCAAAAATAGCAGCACTCACAAACAGCAAAAAGTAGTCTAGAAAATGATGCCCACATTCCCAAGAGAAGGTGTGTGTTTGGGTTCTCATTATTCAATGGATGTTTGTCAGTTTTTAGGGGGGTGATTACAAGTTGTTATTAGTCATAGTAAAAAAAAAAAAGCTAAACAAAAGAGTTAAATTCAAAGATCTTTTTTTGAGTGGAAGAAATGAGGTTATGATATAGAAATGATAAGACAAAAGGGTAGATTATTGAGTCTACTTTAATCCAAAATAAAACCCAAACATTAACTCCAAAATATTTTACATTGGTATTGATTTCAGATTATTGGTACAAATTTAAAGTTATTTCTTATATTCCATATATGTTTCTACTCTTATTTGTGGTACTATGCTTATGCATCTCATTTAAAAATGTAATGTATACTTAAGAAATACAGGATAATATAATCTGCAATAGTTAAATTTGTAGTCATGCTGGGTAATTTTTCAAAATGATACACAGATATATTAAGATATATAGATGATCTTCAAACACTACAAAGACTGACAGAATGTAATATTTAGTACGTTTAATAATCTAAGGCTTTTTATGACAGTGAGACGCAGCTGCTCCTGACAGTGCCAATTTGCTTGAAAAGAAGATGATAGGCATTGAAGAACCTCCATGTGGAGCTTGCTTTTTTTTTATGGCATAAGGTAGTTATTTGGGCAAAGAGATTGCCCTTGCTTCAATTGCTGACAGTATTACTGTCCAAGCTAGAACAGCAGGACTCAAAAAAAAAAAAAAGCTAAACTTTGCCAAGACAAGTTAGGACTGCCCTTCAAAATTCCCTGCTCCTCAGAAATGTCTGTCAGATATACTAGGCCTGTAGTCCAAGGTTGGATACGCTAACATTACAGAAGACCTTTGAGTGACTGTCAAGACACCCAGATGTCTCTATCACCAGGTAACATTACACCTTCTGGGGATCTCTGAGGGAGTTAAAAACTAAATAATTAAACTTATAGTTTCTCTTAATTATGATAAAAATCAAATTAAGTATAAAACATTAGACTCCTGAAGATAAGATGGATAATAGTATTTCTTATCTTTTTTAGCTAAATACAAATAGAATGGATACCGTGACTGTAATTCTTACTTGATAACTGTTTTCATTATGTATAGTTTTACTATGTTAAAGCTAAAACCTTTTCTATTTAGACAAAAAGAGGGAAATGTTATGGAATAATCTTTTTATACATGGTGAAGGTGTGTCTTTGTCAAGGCACTTCATGATTGGTTTAATAAAAGAGCTGACTAGCTAGTAGCTAGGCAGAATGTATAGGTGAGAAAGCAGACACAGAAGATGCTGGGAGGAAGAGGGTAGACTCTTAGCAGTTGCAAGAGACAAAGATAGAAGCAAGATGAACATGGCATGTTCAAAGAAGGTACTGCCATGTGGCAGAGTGTAGACAAAAATATGAGTTAGTTTAAAATTTAACAGCTAGCTAGAAACAAGCCTGAGCTATTGACTGATCATTTATACTTCGTAAGTCTTTGTGTGGTCATTTGGTAGCAGCTCCTGGGATACAGATGACTCCACCTACATTGATCAGTGTTCATTAACATTTAATTGTTTATCTTGGTTTTAGTTTTACAAGTAAAGCTTTGTGATTTTCCAAAATAACCCATGGGATGCTGTATATTGAAAAGAAAAATGATCCAGCCATTTTTCCTTGTTTCCTACTAAGTCTGTTAATATAATTTTATGTATCCTTCAATTTCCTTCTAGGCTCAAATAACATGCACAGAAACAGGATGAGCACCAATACCAAAGTGTCTCATTGAGTAAATGTCCATCCTTAATAAGAACGGAGTCAACAAAAAAGAAGAACAAGTAAGAGGGGATTGTGAGTCTAGATAAACACAAGGTTGCACATGAAAATCTTACATATGTAATATTATCCAACTTTTAGTAAAATTTCATGGAGATTAAGTATTACAGATTTCTTATCTTGTCAAAATGAATGTGAATATCTTAACAGGACACTGATTTATTGGTGAAATTATTAAGGTCACTCCACATAGTTAAAAGGGAGGTTCATTTTGTGTGGTAACTTACAAGTGAAGGGATAGGTAGGTTGCAGGGTCTGGGAAAGGTGTGGCACAGTCCGGCTGTGTTCTCTGGAGAACTCTGCCCAGTCTACCTCCAGCATCTGGGTTCCAGGATCCAAGAGAGCCCCACATCCAGACTCTGGTCTTCAGTGTCCTCTCTCAGCCCTGCCTGGTAGGTGTGATAGTTACTGAAGCCTAAATGGGGGTTGGAACTTCCAGATCAAAGCTGGAATGGCTACCCACTACACTGATCATAGTTATTATTTTCAATTTAAGATTTAGGTGGACTTGAAAGCCATGTCTCACAATAATCTGATTCTCATCCTTAAGGTTTTGTCTTACTGTGGGAGTGAGGTATCTTTTGCTCAAGCTTCCCTCAGTATGACAGTCAGCTTTCTGTTGCCTGTGAGTCAAGATGTAGGACTCTCAACTCCATCACCATGTCTGCCTGTACACCTTCATGCTCCCCATTGTGATGGTAATGAACAGAACTTTGAAATTGTAAGCAAGCCCACTCAATTAAATGGTTTCCTTAGAAGAGCTGTCATGTCATGGTGTTTCTTCACAGCAATAAAAACCCTAACTAAGATAAGTGGGTAACAAATTTATCAAACAAGGGTCTTAAATGCTAGCAGTTAAGGAAATGTAAATCAAAACAACTTTAAAATTTTATCTTACTCCATCAGAACAGCAAAGATTAACAACCACAGTAACAACAACAATAAAAATCAGAAAACAGATGCTGGAGGGGTATGAGAAAAGAGAAACTTCCCTTTTTTAAATCAATATGATAAATTGATGCAGCCACAATGGAAATCACGGTGGAGAATTCCCAATACATCTAAAATAAATATATTCCATGAAGGAGTGAAACAATGCCTTAGCTTATGCCAAAATGTCTTGGCATCTGAACCCACATATTATTGCTCAGCCATATTCATTGCTGCTCCATTTGCAATGGTTAGTGAATGGAAACAACCTAAATGGCCTTCAACTGATGAATAGATCATGAAAATGCCTCACATATATACCATATAATACCATTCAGCTGTTAAAAAAAAAAAAGGGAGAAATCATAAAATTTTCAGGTAAATTGTGAACTAGAAAAAAAAAACCATTTGAGTGAGGTAACCCAGACCCAGAAAGACTAACATCACATGTCATCTCTCATTGTAGACTTCTAGCTAGAAATCATCATAGGGGAGGCCATGTACTGGAACAACTGCAGGAACCAGAAAGGTAAATATTGACCACTGCTAGAGTAGCAGAACAGGTAGCAATGGAAAGGTAAATAGCAGGGTACAAATGGTTTGACAGGGGAATTGGAAAAAATGGAGGGGGCCTTATTTATGGAAAGTGGAAGGTGATAAATACAAGAGGGAGATCAGAATAACAGTAAGGATGCATGGGAAAGTTATAAGGAGTCATACTCTTTACACCCCATCCAAAATAAACTATAATTCATATGCATCTTCTATGAGTCAATGTAAATACATGTGGAACATAGAATTTTTCTTCTAGGCTGACCATGTTCTCCCCAAGAACTAAAATCATTGAAGAAACATACCAATAATAGCAAAGAGAAGCACACTCTTTTGAGTTTTTGGTCAGGCTTGTCTGAATTCAAAATATTATAGACTATTGCTATTGCACTTAGTTGTCCACCAGAGGTGGAAGAAAAGTCCATATTGCTGAAGATACAATGTACTTCATCATAGGACCCAAAGGACCTAGGCAGGAACTGTTCTGAAAGCCTCCTCCCTGAGGACCAGTATTCATGGTACCAGAAGACACCATGCAAGTCTCAAAGAAGAAAATCAACCAACAGTCCTACCCAGCTATGATGCCTATAAGAGGCTAAAAAATAATTTTAATCTTTCATCTTCCTTTCTGAATATCCAATTTGATTGAGGAAGAGACTGATGAAAAATCTGAGTGGTATTTTATTGTTTAATAAATGTGAAATGATTAACTTAGAGTATTAGTGTGAAAACACAGAGAGAACTGTGTTTATTTTGTCCCTCCTTCTGCGACCTTTGATATTTACCAAACTAGCTGCTGGTAATACACTGAAATTCACTGTCTCACACAGTACTGTTAAGGACAGGATTCCCAGAAACCCCACCACTGCAGGAGAGCTTTGGATTATAGAAGATGGGGTGGTCTAACATGTTGCTCTTAGTCAATGTTCTAACCCTATGGCTTTCTACTGCCAAAGGAGAAGGTAAATAGAATGAAAATTGATTCCTGTAGTCCTTAGTCAAATGTATTTATCTGCTGTATGTACCTGAGAATAATTTTAATTCATTTTAATTCTTAATGAAACTTTACAAATATAAAATAAACTATAAAAATGTTTTGAGTGAAGACAGAAAACTTTTTGAATGATGAAATACAACCTATTTGTAGAAATAGTTTCTGATAATCAATAAGAGAAAAATTGAATGAAAAGGGGTTTTCTCTGTTCTCTAAACTAAAAGTGTGAAGAGCCTCTAAATACAATTTAGAGAGAAAAAAATTCATTTTAAAATGTGTAAATTATAAATGTAACAGGATGGATTTTCAAAATGAAATTTAACTTAAACCAAGCCACTGACCAAGACAAAGTTCCAGACAGACTCTGAATATCTCTGGGTCTCTGTGAGGTTGATTTCATCTTCACAGATTGGATAAGTTTTAACTTCATAGCATTACAATGAGTAACTTTTTCCATGTCATCAAATCATCATTCATCAAATGGAAATGCATCAAATAAGACGATGAAGAACATTTATCTTTGTTGTAAACCACCAAAATGCCAACACTTTACTTTTTTCTGATCTCGCCCATGTATGTGTGTAGAAATTAGGAGATCCTAACACCTGTGAATTAACATAGAGTTTAAAGGGGATTTCACTACTGTCCCTCATGGTTTCATAAAGTCACCACATGAAGCCACTGCACCCATGGAATAACAAATAATGATTTAAAAAAAGGTGTAGTTTTCTGGAATTTAGTCATTATGCTTGACTGTGTTTTCAGGAACTCTTTATTTTGTTATTTGTTGTTTGACAATGTTTACATATAATTAGGGGTGATTAATGTAACGCTTCAGACCTCACATTACATTTGTTTTAAAGTCTACCCTTCAAATATTGTAACATCACTTCCAATAGTTAATCTCATTTTGTTGAGCTATGGCTTTTTACTTTGAGTGGTGACCATGGGACATAAGTCACCTCAAAAGAAACATCATTCCTGCCATGTGACAAAATCATTTGCACTCATTTTTTTGTACTTTTTAATTTTTGAGATTATGACATAATTACATCTCTCCTGTCCCTTCTTCCTTCCAAATCATCCCATATTCCCCTCCAGGTTCTCAGTCTTAGCCTCTTTTTGCACTGGGACTACATGCATGTATGTATATTTATATATAATGCTGCATATATGGAGAGTCCCCTTTGATGACGCTTAGAAGTAACAGAACAAATAGCAACAGATGAGATCACATGATCCAATGAACTACTCACAGCTCTCAGCAGAAACTGACTAGAAAAGCTGACACAATAAGCTGGAGTTTGCAATTACCCTGACCCTGAGCTCCAGATATATTTGCTTTGGCCAATCTTTCACTTGTTTGTTCACCTCTTCCTGGGAACCCAGATGGGGAATTGCAACTGGTTGCCTTAGACATGCTTCCTCAATTTCTCCTGGATATCTGCAAGCAAATTTGATGATGTTAACCTTCTGTTATTTTCTTTTTTTACTTGGAAGCCTCATGCAATTGGACATTGCTCTGCCCTTTGGAATTCCAGCAAGCTGCAATACCAGATTGCCTCATCTATTTCTTCAGGTTTTTTTCTGCAGCTAATTTGATGACATTTTGCTGTCAGTCTGCTCATCTCTCTCTCTCTCTCTCTCTCTCTCTCTCTCTCTCTCTCTCTCTCTCAATCTCCCTCTCAACAATCTATTTTCATCATCTTCATCATCTATCAATTATCTAATCTTGCAATTGATTTTTTTCCCTTTCATAGAAATGAGATACTTTTCTCATGCAATATATCCCGATTACAAATTTCCTCTGCCTCTACTATTCCCAGTTCCTCACAACCTCCCCTCCCCTCCAAATCCACTCCCTTTCTCTCATTAAAAAAGAGCAAGATTCGAAGAGATAACAACAAAACATAACCAAATAAAATACAATACAGTAAAACAAAACCACACATTGAATTAGGACAAGGTAAAATGACAGAAGAATAAGAGCCCAAGAGAAGCCACAAGAATCAGAGCACCACTCATTCAAATACTTAGGGGTTCCCAAAAAACTAAACTATAAAACCTACAAAGCAGATCTGGCACAGACCCCTGCACGGCCTGTGTTTGATGTTTCAGTCTCTGTGAGTTCATACGAGATTTCCTCGGTTGACTTGGGGGGCATTGTTCACCTGGTGACCTCCATCACCTCTGGCTCTTATATTCTTTTTACTTCTTCTATGAGGTATCCTGAGGTTTGAGGGAAGGGATTTGATGGAGACATCCCATTTAAAGCAGAGTTCAAAAGTCTCTCCTTCTACCTCTTTCTCCCAACCTCCTCTCCCTTCCCCGCCGCAGCCGCTGCTGTGTGTCTGTGTGTGTGTGTGTGTGTTGGTGTGTGTGTGTGTGTGTGTGTGTGTGTATGTGTGTGTATATGTGTGTGTATGTGTGTGTGAGTGTATGTATGTGTGTGAGTGTGTGAGTGTGTGTATGTGTGTGTCTGTGTGTGTGTGTGTGTGTGTGTGTGTGTGTGTGTGTGTAAAATGTCTGATTGTGGGTCTCTGCATTTGTCCCTATCTGCTGCAGGAGGAAGCCTCTCTGTTGACTGCTGATAAAAACACTGATCTACCAATATAGAAGAATGTCGTTAGGACTAATTTTATTATTCCTTTTATTTAATATCAGTAATATCTAGTTTTATCCTAGGTCTCTGGGCTATCTAGTCTCCGGTTCTTGGTCACCCAAGCAGTATTGAGTATAGGTTCCATCTCATGGATTGGACTTTAAGTCAAATCAGATATGGTTTGGTGTGGTTACTCCTAGAATCAGCAAGTCACTCTTGCCTTGGCATATTTTGAAGGTAGGACACCATTTTAGTTCAAAGATTTTGTGTTTGGATTAGTGTATGTTTCTTTTTTGATAACCTGTGGAGCAACTTTCTCTACCTAAGTTCCTAGAACATAAGGATGGGGGATTTTATGTAGACATTAGTTTGTCGTATCCATGTTCAATGTGTTGTGTGAGTGTTGCCTTCAACAATGGGGAGATGAGACTCCATCTCTCATATTATTGGGATACTTCATAGGATCACTTTCACATATTTTAGGAAGATTGAACTGCACTAAAAATCCACCCCACCCTTTAAATGCTCCTCAATTACTGCTGTCTCACGCTGCATTCCCTCCCCCTCCCCACCTGATCTCCAGTTCCAGTTGGCCCTGCCCCCAATTCCACCCATAAAATCTATTCTGTAGATGAACTGCTAAATGATCATAGTAAGTAAAAAATATGTAACCAGAAATTGGGGTTAAAGCCTGAGAGAGATCAGAGGAATAGGAAGAGATACAGCTAACCTCACCTCACCAACTCTGCAGCTTCCAAGGAGAGAGCTACTTTCTGTCTACTCACACTCTTTCTGTTCTGTTCTCTTATTGGCTCTCTCAGCCCAACTACATCACTTCGTCTTTCTGCCCAGCTCTGTCACTTCCCTTTGTTTGTATAGACATTTAGACCTCTATGGTTGGTGCTGGAATTAAAGGCATATGTCACCATGCCTAGCTCTGTCCCACAATGTGGACCTGAACTCAGAGATCTAGACAGATCCCTGCCTGCCAAGTGTTAGGATTAAAGGCATGTGCTACCATTACCTGACCTCTATGTCTAACATAGTGGCTGGCTTTCTCCTGATTGCCAGGATCTTTATTTATTAGAGCACAAATATAATATCACCACATTTCCCTTCTTTTGTCTTTAATAAAAAATAAAAAAGTTATATCTAATATAAGAAAAACTATATGTAAGTATAATTATTATATATACAATATATACAAGCAATAAATATATCAACAATGTCTAGTCCATTTGCATTTGACAAATTCAGAGAAAATGCTTTATTGTCTGTCCTATTTTGGTGAGTCCAAATTGTACCTGATTCACTTTCTATCCTATCTTGTATTAATTACAGAAAACTATCTCATGATATCTTGTAAATTTATATACTTTACACCTTATTAGTGAGTTTCTTTTCTGAAATTTCTTAAGAAGGAAAACTGTAAATACAACTATTTATTCTTCAACTCCCTCAGAGACCTAAGAAAGAAATAATATTCCCTAGTAAAACAGGAAGTGCAAACAAGTGACTTCCAAAAAATATGAGTTGACAGAAACAGTCAGCTGCCTAAACAGTCACCAGAGGTTTTTCTGCAACATTGGGGTATCATCTTCAGCCTAAGGGTTAGCATATCTGACAGATTCATATGTTAGGCAGGATGTTTGCAAGGCCTAAAGCCTGACTCCACATTTTGTGAGAGTATTCCATGTACCAGATAAATTTGAATTCTGCCACTGTCCTGTCATGATTCAGGATTTTAAATTCTGGAAATTGCTGGTATTTTTGGAATTTGGCTCTCCATTCTTCTTGGCTTATAGGTTGCTTCAGCTTCTTTTTTAAATGCTTATTTACCATTGAGAGGTTAGACTCCATCAGCCTAATTACTCTTCCAAGAATAATTGTTCCAGCTACTGTTCCACTGCATATCAGGAGCCATCAGTCAACTGCTTGTTCAGCTGCCCTTGAAGGAAGGGGAACTGTACCTTTTCCAGACTGCAAAGCAACTTCAGTAATGGTGCCATACTTCCCTGGCTTCAGAGGATGCCCATTGGCAAGGTTGCAAACATAATTTTCTTGACAAGTATCAGTAGTCCTTTGTTTTGTGTCCTGTTTGTCCATTTTGGATAGTGTACTGTCAGTAGTCAATTTGAGGGCACTGTGTTGCCCACTTGCTAAATTTTGCCACAGTGAAAGTAAACTCCATATGCAGTTTCTTCAATGCTCATATCTTCTCTGTAGTAGATTGATGCTGCTAGGAGCAGACAGGTCTCATAGTCATAAAAAAAGAAAAAAATCTATGTTATTAAAACATCTTCAATGCCATATTCTATAGATCTCTGAAGGGTTTGATGATGACCTATCTATCTAAAATATATGTATGCTTGACCTTGAGGACATACCTAATATGACTACAAGTTCAATTATAATGACTAACTAGTAACTTACTTTTCTTTACATTCTAATAGTTGGTAATAATAACTTTCAATGATTAGCCAATTGCATTACATTGTTAAATGAACTGTATAGGTACAGTTCATTTAACAAGATTAGAAATATATATATATATATATATATATATATATATATATAGTATTTTATAACAAAATCAATCTCAAATTTATATCAATATACATAATTTGTATAATATATACAAAAATCCAATCCAATGTAATATATATATATATGTATATAGATAGATATACATATATATATATATATATATATATATATATATATATATATATTGGTTTTTCGAGACAGGATTTCTCTGTGTAGCTTTATGCCTTTACTGGAACTCACTTTGTAGACCAGGCTGACCTTGAACTCACAGAAATCCACCTACCTCTGCCTCCCAAGGTCAAGGATTAAAGGCATGCACCATCACCACCCAGCCCAATGTAAATTATTTAAAACAAGTAGTTGCTTTCTAAAAGTAGACTCAATAATCTACCTTTTTTATCTATATCAACTCGGGATATCCTCTCTTTTTTCTTTTCAGAGTAGATTCAATAATCAACCTTTTATCTATATCAACTCTAGATTCAATAATCTACCCTTTATTCTATCATATCTATGTCTTTTTTTCAGAGTAGATTCAATATCCTACCTTTTATCTATATCCTCTTTTTTTTCTCCAAGAAGAACCTTAAATTTAATTTCCTTTGTTTAGCCTTTTTCTTGACCACTAACAGTAACAACTTGTAACTAACTACCTAAACAATGAAAATGATCCAAAACCCACTGAAAGACAAAAAACTACCCACCCCACCTCTTGGGAATGTGGGAGTCATGTTCTTAAAATAGCTTCCTGCTGTGTGTGGGTGAAGGCATCTTCAGGGGGTCGAGAGATGAAAAAGTCTGAGTTAATTGTCAAGTCCTGGGAGTGGTAGCTTTATCATTTTCTTGTTCAGTCTCTGCATAATGCGAAAGTGCAGGGCTTATCTCAAGTCCTTGCTTGAGTGGTCTGTGAGCCTGGATCATCTCAGTTAGCCATCTCAAAATATCCTGAGTAGTTCGTAGTACAAAGCTGATTTGTGGGTGATGTTTGTCCATCTTAGTAGTAATATTATTGTCCATGTGGAATCATCATTGTGGGGCCCCACCATCTTTTTAGAAACTTCAGATTTGCTGTTAGGTGTGTTCATAATTCCCTGCAGAAAACTGATAGAGACTCCAACACAAAAACATGTATAGGCAGCTAAATGAAGTCTTTTCTAGAACTAGTATTCTATATGACCATTAATATCATAAAAAGTTTAAAATATATACTGATATTAGAAATTTTAATATAAAATTCATACCTTAAGAAAAGTTTAAAGAATCAAATAGAACCAAAGAATTGAGATTAGTGGCAATAGAATAGTCACTTAATTTTGGTTTCTTTTGTTTGTATCAGATGGCTCTTCTGACATGACAGAGATGTTACATTTTCCTTTTAACAAACATATTTGGGTTTAGAGAAGGAGAAAGCCATTCTCAAACTCCAAACCAGCTCTAAATTTTAATTGAACTGGGACTACATTAAAGACCATTTGTGTTAAATGTCTTTAGAGAAGAGCAGAAACAAACAGGATGATTTAGGAAGATTTATGAAATTTTTATGTGATATACCAGTAGGCCAAATTATTCTTTTTCTTGGGACATTTTTACTGAATGATTTGTCCCTTTTATTCAGATGTCTCATTTGTCCAGTGTTCTTCAGATTCATTACCCTTCATTCTCCTGAAAGACAAAAACAAAACCCTTCCCCAAGCCTAAGTTTGAGAAAGTTCTCTTTTGGCAAGTGACATCTGATTAAATGAAAAGCATTTGTTAGTGGTATAAATTAACTCTAATTGGATAGTCATGTTGGTTGATGAACTATCACCTCTCCTAATTAAGAGGTCTCTCTTGTTCAAATCAAACCTTTATCAATTTTCATAGTATCCATGGCTTTTTTTCTTCTGTAGAAACAAAAGCAAAACTTCATCCCCAACGTAACACATATCCTGGTTTCCATTCTGAGGTCAGTACATCCTTAAAGTATATACACTGATTTAATTCTGTAGTTTTTTTCTATTATCCAATGTCTCTCCACAGCAGTTGTTCCTTTTTCATTAGCACTGAGAAAATTCAAAGTTAACAGAGCATTATGTAATCTATTTCTGGGAGTTTTTGTTACCCATTTCTGTTCATGTAGCATATCCTTTAGAGTTCAATTTGATCTTTCTATGACTTCTTTGCCTTTAAGTTTATATGGTATACTTGTAATATACTTTACATTGCAATAAGCAAAAAATTGTTTCATTTTAACAGAGACATATGCTGGAGCATTGTCAGTTTTAATTTGTGCATGTATACCCATGATGGCCATAACTTCTAGTAAATGTATGATTATAGAATCAGCCTTGTCTGAATTCAAAGCAGTTGGCCATTGAAATCCTGAATAGGTATCAATGGTATGGTGTACATATTTCAGTTTTCCAAATTCTGGAATGTGAAACACATCCATCTGCCAGATTTCATTCCTCTGAGTACCCTTGGGTTTACATCCTGCAGGTAGTGGAGTCTTATTGTAAAAAGAACAAGTAGGACATTTCCTTGCAATTTCCTTGGCTTGTGACCAGGTTATGGAAAAATCCCTTTTTAAACCTTTACTGCTGACATGGTGTTTTTATTAAATTTTGAGGCCTCCAGCACATTTCCTATCAATAATTTATCAATCTCATCATTACCTTGTGCTAGAGGGCCTGGCAGACCAGTATGGAATTGGACGTGGATTCTATATAAGGGATGTTTCCTATTCCTCCTGAATCTTGTAACTGAATAAAAAACAAAGTTACTTCTAACTCATCAGAGATAAATCCTACAGTCTCAATATGTAATACCACTCTTTCAGCATAATGAGAATCAGTCACTATGTTGAGATGTTCCAATAAAACCATTAATATCATCTGAAGAGCATACAATTCCAAATTTTTAACCTAATTATAAGGACTTTGAATGACTTTACTTAAGTTTTCAGCCTGTACTGGTTTGTTTGCATCTGTATAAAATGTATGAGCTCCACATATGGGTGTTTCCCATACAATTGAGATAGAATCCAAATAGCTCTCTTTATAAGTTGAATTCTATCACATTTGGGATATTTGCTATAATTGCTCCAAAAAAATAATGACTGCAACTTCCTTGCCAAGGTTCACTTTCTATCCATAATTTTTCAATGCCCTCTTTAGTTAAAGATACAACAATTTCTGCTGGGTCTATCTCTGCTAATTGAAAAAGCCTCGGTTTTCCATTTAAAATCAAGTCAGAGAGATTTTCCACATAAGTTTTTTACTCTGTTTATTTGGTAGAAATATCCATTCCAATATAATATCTTCCCTCTGCATTAAAATTCCTGTATGAGAATGCTTAGAGGGTAAAATAACCAAAATGTAATCAAGCTTGGAATGTGCATGATGCATATGTCCTTCCTGTACTTTCTTTTCCGCCAAGGCCAATTCTATCTCAGCTTCAGCAGATAATTCTCTTGGACTATTTAAGTCACCTTCTAAAATTTTGAACCAATTACTTAGTTCATTTGTTTACCCCAACATCATTTTTTACCCCAACAATAGTTCATAGATGGGAAATGTCTCAGAATAATCTTTGAAAGTCATTAAGAATGTATAATTGATCTCTCCTAATTTGCACCTTTTGCGGTCTAATTTTTGGTAGACATAATTTATATCCTAAATAATTAATAGACTCTCCTCTTTGTATCTTTTCAGGAGCAATTTCTAATCCCCAGCAAGGCAAAATTTTCTTTACTTCTTCAAACATTTTTCTGTATTATCTCCATTTTAATCAGCTATTAAACTATTGTCCATATAATGATAAATTATTGATTTAGGAAACTGGTTATGTATTACTTCCAATGAATGTTGTACAAAATATTGGCACTGGGTTGGGCTATTTAATATTCCCAGTGTGGGAACTCTCTATTGACATCTCTTGACTGTAGTGGGTAGCCATCCCAGCATTGGCCTGGAAGTTCCAACCCCCACTGAGGCTTCGGTAATGGTCACGCCCACAAGGCGGGTCAGAGGAGGAAGCAGAAGACGAAGGATCGGGAAGAGCTCTGGCTCTTGGTTCCCGGACTCTGGACGCTGGAGGTAGACCGAGCAGAGTTCTCCAGAGAACACCGCCGGACTGCGCTATACCCTTGCCAGACCCTGTAACCTACCCCTTCATTTGTAAGTTACCCCACAAAATAAACCTCCCTTTTAACTATGTGGAGTGGCCTTAATAATTTAACCAATATCTGGTGCTCACGTGGGGCAAATTCCAAAGGCCTAGGCGGCTCCCTCCCTCAGCCTCCTCCCCGGCTGGCGGGTACCTAAAACCGCCTGCAAAGTTCCATTTAACCAGGGGACACCTACACGGTTCCATTCCCAAAAAAGGGAGCAGCTAGTCCAGTCTCAGTTCCCTAGCTTATCCCCCAGACCAGCGAAAACCGCTGTGAGTGAGATCTTCCCACTCCTCCGAGTGCCATTTCCCCGCCATCTTGGCTCCTGCCTTCAA